>NC_059290.1:11438445-11440945 GCF_017591435.1 Portunus trituberculatus
ACACACACACACACACACACACACACACACACACACACACACACACACACAAGACTCACGAGGGTAGTGGACACGGCCGCCGCGGGAGTGCCTGCAGTAGAGGAGCGCCACAAGTCCCTGCCTGAAGTTTGCATTGAAGCCGCAGTAAATGATCGGGTTCAGGGCGGAGTTGGAGTGAGCCACGAAGTAAGCTGTGAACTCGATGTCAGACATATTCATGAACTCCTGTAGGGGAAGAGAGAGTGAGTGTGAGTGAGAGAAGTTATGGAGAGAGAGAAAAATTGAAGAGAAATGGAATGAAATAAGCTGTAAAATCTGTCATTCATGAACTCCTGTAGGGGAAGAGAGAGAGAGAGTGAAAGTGAGTGAGTGAGTAGAGAAAAACTGACTCGTATTGAAAAAAAAAGATGAAAATAAATAAATGAATGAATGATATATAAAGTAATAAAAAGGAACAAGTTAGAACAGGTTAATAAACAAAGAGGTGAAGAAGGAGAAAGATGCGTAAGTGAATGAAAGTAATTTAGAGAGTGAGTGAGTGAGTGAGTGAGTGAGTGAGAGTATTTGTTGAAAAGTTATGGAGAGAGAAGAGAAGAAGAGAAATGCAATGAACCACGAAGCTGTGAACTATGTCATTCACGAACTCCTGTAGGGGAAGAGAGAGAGAGAGAGAGAGAGAGAGAGAGAGAGAAGGAAATTGAAGGAAGAAATGGAGAGATAGAGAATGAATGATGGAGTAAATGAAGAAGGAAAAAGAGAAATGGAAAAAAGAATGAAAATTAGACGAACACCACACCACATCCCACCCTACAACACCACACAACACCACCACCACACCATCACAACACCACACACTTACATATTTCTCCCCGACGCTGGTGTAAAGGATGAGAGTCTGTAGAGGAGTCCAACACACGACGAACACCAGCAACACCACGGTCACCATCCTCACCACTCGTTGGGTGTTGCGTGTGGTTGCCTCCTGCTGCTGGTGGTGTTCCCCTGGCTGCTGCGCCCCCCACAGCTTCCACACTATCAGACTGGGGGGGTGAGGGGAGAGAGGGGAAAGAGAGGTCAGAGGGGAAGTGGAGGGATGGAGATGGAGGTTGAGAGAGAGAGAGAGAGAGAGAGAGAGAGAGAGAGAGAGAGAGAGAGAGAGAGAGAGAGAGAGAGGGGTCTTGTAAGGACATGGAGGGGCTTTGAACTGTGTGTGTGTGTGTGTGTGTGTGTGTGTGTGTGTGTGTGTGTGTGTGTGTTTCTCTGTGTAGTTACGTTTAATTGCTTCTGTGTCTCTGTCTGTCTGTCTGTCTGTCACACACACACACACACACACACACACACACACACACACACACACACACACACACACACACACACACACACACACACACACACTTGGTATGTGAAAGATTTAACATAGTAGGAGAGAGAGAGAGAGAGAGAGAGAGAGAGAGAGAGAGAGAGAGAGAGAGGATAGATTGAAAGGAGGAGAGAACAAAGTGAGAGGGGAGAGGTAAATGAATGAGAGAAGAGAAGGGAGAAGGAAAGGAGGATAATTACGAAGAAGAGGAGGAGGAGGAGGAGGAGGAGGAGGAAATGTATTGAAGGGATGAGATCGAGAGAGAAATTGGAGAAAAATAACAGAAAGAATGGGGAAGGGAAGAGAGAGAGAGATAGAGAGAGAGATGAGTCAGAAAGAATTGATACTTCTCTTCCTCTCTGTGCATCATCAACACTAGAGGATGAGGAGGAAGAAGAAGAAGAAGAAGAAGAAGAAGAAGAAGAAAAGAAGAGGAGGAGGAGGAGGAACTATGAAAGCAGGCGAAGAACAAAATAGGAGTCTGAAGAGAGAGAGAGAGAGAGAGAGAGAGAGAGAGAGAGAGAGAGAGAGAGAGAGAGAGAGAGAGAGAGAGAGAGAGAGAGATCCACGTCCATAGAAACACACACACACACACACACACACACACACACACACACACACACACACACACACACACACACACACACACACACCACAAAAACACTCAAACACCCCAAAACACCCCAAAACACCACCCAAAACAGCAGTAAACACCAAAACACACCCCTGGCTTCACCATTAACCCTTTGCCTTACCTGTAATTAACGAGCATGATGGTGACAGGTAGGAAGTAGCAGGTGATAGTGAAGATGATGTAAAACAGCTTCTTGGAGTCATACGTCACCACACACACGCCGTTCATCATCTTCCTCTCAGTCGGAAAGAATTCATCACAGTGCCATGTGGTGAAGTTTGACCACTGTTGGAGAGAGAGAGAGAGAGAGAGGGTGAGGATGAGGGAGAGGGAGAGAGAGGGAGGGGGAGGGGGGAAAGACGTAAAACACACCAATAACACACCAAAACGTTTTTCCCTATAGATAAACAAATTTTCTACATGTCACCCAGAACACATCACAACACCACGCAACACCAAAAACACCCCAAAACACACCAAAACACTCCATAAACACACCCATAACA
>NC_059290.1:11450945-11453445 GCF_017591435.1 Portunus trituberculatus
GAAGAGGAGGAGGAGAGGAGGGAGAGAGAAAGAGAGGAGGGGGGAGGAGGAAGAGGAAGAGAGGAAGGAGAGGATGAGGAGGAGGAGGAGGAGGAGGAGGAGGAGGAGGAGGAGGAGGAGGGAAGAAGACCCCTTAAGAACGAAATGTGTGTGTGTGTGTGTGTGTGTGTGTGTGTGTGTGTGTGTGTGTCTCTCTTTTTTTTTTTATCTATTTTGATTGATTTATTTTTTGTTTGTATGAATTTATTTTTTTCTTTTTATATTTTTTGTTAATTTTTGTTTTGTTAAGTTTTTGTTTTGTAATTGTTTGTAAGTTAATTGTTTTCTTGTTTCCCTGTTTATTCTCTCTCTCTCTCTCTCTCTCTCTCTCTCTCTCTCTCTCTCTCTCTCTCTCTCTCTCTCTCTCTCTCTCTCTCTCTCTCTGATATGCAAATACTATGGCAGCAATATTTGAGACAGGACGGTTTCATATTTATTCGCTCAGCCACATAGAAAACCCACACTGAAGGGACGATACATTTTGAAACCCCCTCCCTTGACTTGTGTATGGGGGCGGCCTGTATTTTTCATCTTATTTCGTTCTGGTATTAAATTTTGGGTTATTGGGTTGTTTTGTGTGTGTGTGTGTGTGTGTGTGTGTGTGTGTGTGTGTGTGTGTGTGTGTGTGTGTGTGTGTGTGTGTGTGTGTGTGTGTGTGTGTGTTTGCATATCAGTCTAATCTCTCTCTCTCTCTCTCTCTCTCTCTCTCTCTCTCTCTCTCTCTCTCTCTCTCTCTCTCTCTCTCTCTCTCTCTCTCTCTCTCTCTCTCTCTCTCTCTCTCTCTCTCTCTCTTGTTTATTATCCATGTTACCAATACCACTTTATTTGTTTGTTTGTCTGTGTCTGTCTTAGCAACTAGCGTGGCTCAAACAAGCATGCTATGTTGTTGTTGTTGTTGTTGTTGTTGTTGTTGTTGTTGTTGTTTGTAATAGTAACAAGAACACAACATGAACACAACATGGGAAGGTGAAAGGAATTGTTCTCTTGTCCTATTAAACTTTGCTTGTCTCTTTGTTTTTTTGTTATTCTCTTTATAACTTTTCAACTTCATTTGTCTCATTCTCATTTCCTTTGCCACTTTAACCCCTTCAGTACTGGAACGCATTTTTACCTTGAGTTTTGGGCATGATTAGAAAATTTTATTTACATTAGGAAGGGTCTATGGAGGTCAGGAGATTAATCCGCATTTCTATATACATTCTGCTTACTATTTGGTGATTTTGTACACCTTCAGAAATTTATGTGGGGATTAAAATAGTGAAGACTCTGGTCATTAATCTTCTGACCTGCTTACACTCTTCTTAATGTCAACAAAATGGTCTAACTGTACACAAATCTAATGGTAAAAGTGTGTCCCAGTATTGTTACACAAATAACTGTACACAAATCTAAAGGTAAAATTGTGTCCCAGTATTGAAGGGGTTAATGGCCAGAGTCTGCACTATTTTAATCCCCTACATAAGTTTCTGAAGGTGTATAAAGTCACCAAATAGTCAGCAGAGTGAATATGGAAACGTGTCGTGGTACTGAAAGGGTTAAACTTCACTTGCCTGATTGATATTTGCTTTATTACCATTTTTTTTTTTGTATCATCTCCACAAAACATTTCTTTTCCATTTTTTTTTTTTTTTTTTTTTTTTTTTTTTTTATGTAAGAGTGAAAACAGGGTCTGAGAGGGGCTGGCTGGCGTGGTTGTTGGCTTGTGTTGGGCTGGCGTGGTTAGTGGCTTGTGTTGGGCTGGCGTGGTTGGTGGCTTGTGTTCGGTCTGGGCGGCCATGCAGTGTTCGAATCCTTGCCAAACCTAGTTACCCTGTGTGAGATGCAGCGTTGCCCCTTTAACCCTAGTGGTGCCATAATGACCTAAGCTGCTGAGGCGCCTAATGGAACAATTTACATTATTTTCCTGTGTGTGTGTGCAGTGTGTGTGTGTGTGTGTGTGTGTGTGTGTGTGTGTGTGTGTGTGTGTGTGTGTGTGTGTGTGTGTGTGTGTGTGTGTGTGTGTGTGTGTGTGTGGTGTGTGGCATCCTCTGTATAAAAGAAAGTGTGTGTACTCTGAAGTGTCTCCTGGGTCTGTGTCGGAAAGGTGGCCCCGGGAATGCGTGGCTGTCAGACCTTACTCCCTTCAGTACTGGAAGGCGTATTTACCTGAGTTTTGGGAACGAATACATGGTTTTATTTACATTATGAGCTGTATGTGCTGGTCAGAAGATTAATGGCGAGGTTCTTTACTATTTTAATCCCGGCATAAGTTTCTGAAGCTGTATATAATCCTCGAATAATAAGCCGAATCAATCTGAAAACGCGTCATGGTACTGAAAGGGTTAAGGCAAATCGTGAGCTGTACTTGTTATAGGTGCGATGGTCAACAGAAAACAAGTATTATTCACATCAAATCAATGACCTTATCAATGAGCCACAATGTCTTTCAAATCCAGGAGACATTTTAGAGTAGACAGGTTTT
>NC_059290.1:11465945-11470945 GCF_017591435.1 Portunus trituberculatus
TCTCTCTCTCTCTCTCTCTCTCTCTCTCTCTCTCTCTCTCTCTCTCTCACACCGGGAAGCAAGCCAAGTCTCAAGATTCAAGATGATGTTTTTGTTGTTGTTTTCTTGTTTTTTTTCTTTTCCATTGCCAATCAAACCAATTTTTCAGAGCAACGTGTCAACAAACAAACAAACAAACAAAAATAGAGGAATAAATGTGTATATTTTTTTCTTTCTTTTTTCTTTCTTTTTCTTTCTTTTTTGTTTTTATTTTCTTCGTCACAGTAAAGAAAGAAACATGTATAGACACGTTTTCTCTCTCTCTCTCTCTCTCTCTCTCTCTCTCTCTCTCTCTCTCTCTCTCTCTCTCTCTCTCTCTCTCTCTCTCTCTCTCTCTCTCTCTCTCTCTCTTTCCTTCCTTCCTTCCTTCCTTCCTTCCTTCTCCTCTTTATCTCCCTTGTTCTTACCTTCCCTCTCCTCCTCCTCCTCCTCCTCCTCCTCCTCCTCCTCCTCCTCCTCCTCCTCCTCCTCCTCCTACTGACAGATTCATGAGAACACGAGACAAAGAGAGGAGGAGGAGGAGGAGGAGGAATAATGAATAAAGAAGAGAAGGGAGGAAGAAGTTAAAAAAAGGAAGATAAATTATGAAAGCAGAGAGAGAGAGAGAGAGAGAGAGAGAGAGAGAGAGAGAGAGAGAATTTTCCTTTGAACCGTATTGTTTCATTCAAATGAGATACGAAACAAGCTGACCTACTCTCTCTCTCTCTCTCTCTCTCTCTCTCTCTCTCTCTCTCTCTGGTAAATTAATTAGCTGAAGAAATAGCTGAGGTACTAAATGAATTATGTAATGAATTTGCTCGTTTCCCCTCTTTTGTTCCCCTCGTGAAAGAAATGAAGAGAGAAAATGAAAATGAGTATAGAAGGAATGAAGGAAGAACTGCCAATGAAAGAAGGGAATGAAAGAGAAGGATTTTTTTTTTCTTTTTTCTTTCTCCTCTTTTATTTTTTTTTTTGTTCTATTTTTCTTTATTTTTCTATATCTTCATTTTCTTCCTTTCTTTATTCAGATTTTCTTTTCTTTCTTTTTTCTTTATTTTTTTCCTTTTTCTTCTTTTTTTCTTTTTTCTTTTCTTATTTTTTTCTTTATTTTTCTTTCTTCAACTTTCTTTATTTTGCTTTCTTTCTTTCTTTTTTTTTTTTTTTTGCTTCTTTTCTCTTGTTTTTCTTTTTTCATCTTTTATTATCTTTTCTTTATTTTTTTGTTTTTCTTTCTTCATCTTCCTTTCTTTATTTTTTTCTTTCCCTTCTTCCTCTTTCTTTTCTCTTGTGGATTTCTTTTCTTTTCTTCGTTTTCCTATCTTTATTCTATTCTTTTCTTTCTCTTCATTTTCTTCCTTTCTTTATTTTGTTGTTCTTCCTTTTCTTCTTCATCTTCTTCCTTACTATTTATTTCCTTTTATTTATTTCTCTTCTTTGTTTTATTTCGTTTCTTTCATTTTTCTTTCATTTTTTTTTCATTTTCTCTTCTGTTTTTAATTTCTTTCAATTTTTCTATCATTTTTCTCATTTTTCTTTCAATTTTTCTCTCTCCTCTGTTTTATTTCGTTTCTTTCAATTTTCTTTCCATCCTTTCGTGTTTCCTACTCTTACTTTTCCCTTTTTTTTCCTTTTTATCATATTTTTCCCGTTTATTTTCCTTACTTTTTCCTTACTTACTCTCGCCACACACCACCACCACCACCACCACCACCACCACCACCACCACCACCACCATTACAACATACATTAATAACCACCTTGCTGTCTCACCACAACTATTTTCTAAGGCCACAAAATGGATTAAGCACGTTTCCCAGGCTGCTTCACCTGTTAATAATGCAAAAATCGTGTTATTCTCTCACTGGAACCGTAGAAACATTTTGAGAAACCCGTGTGTCTTCAAGTAAATCATTGAACCGTGTTACTCTTTCGCTGGAACCGTAGAAACGTCTTTGAAATAACTCAGTGTCCTTTCAAAACACTGGAACTGTAGGAACACTTTGAAAAATTCGTGTCCTTTATAAAAAAACTGTTATTCTTTCACTGGAACCGTAGAAGCATCCTTGAAAAACCCGTGTCCTTTGAATAAAAAAAAAAAAACGTTATTCTTTTACTAGAACCGTAGAAACACCTTGAAAAAGACCATGTCCTAACCGTATCCTTTGAAAAAACCAGTGTCTTTAAGGAAATCATTTTGAACCATGTCATTTTTTCACTAGAACCGTAGAAACACCTTTAAAAAACCTGCATCTCTTCAAGTAAACCATTTTCACCACTTGAGTACCATGCCGCGTTTCCTATATTCATCTGAATACTATTTAGTGACTTTACACAGCTTCAGAAACTCAAGTGTGGGATTAAAATAGTAAACACTGTAGCCATTAAACTTCTGACCTCCATAGACCTTTCCTAATGTCAATAAAATGATCTAATCGTACACAAATCTCAAGGTAGAAATGTGTCCCAGTACTGAAGGGGTTAAAATACTGAAGACTTTGGCTATTAATCTTCTGACCTCCATAGACCCTTGCTAATGTCAATAAAATGATCTAATCGTACACAAATCTCAAGGTAGAAATGTGTCCCAGTACTGAAGGGGTTAAAATACTGAAGACTTTGGCTATTAATCTTCTGACCTCCATAGACCTTTCCTAATATCAACAAAATGGTCTAATCGTACACAAATCTCAAGGTAGAAATGTGTCCCAGTACTGAAGGGATTAAAAGTACTGGAGATGCAGGCAGAACACTAAAACAACATTGAATACTTACTGAAAGAGAGAGAAAGAGTGTGTTTGATCCTCTTGTTAACGTTGAAACTGTCTCCTCTGCCTTGTGTGAGTTTGTGGTTCCTGCCTGTGTTGAGAGTCACTGAGGGAGAGAGAGGGAGAGGGAACACTGATGAGAAAGAGTAAGGAAGGGAGACGTGGTTAGGTTAGGTTAGGTTAGGTCAGGTTAAGTTAGGTTAGGTTAGGTTAAGTTAGGTTAGGTTAGGATAGGTTAGGTATAGATAGATAGATAGATAGATGTTTATAGTTTTGAATAGAGTGGATAGATGAATTTATACGGGAATATTTATGAGAGAGAGAGAGAGAGAGAGAGAGAGAGAGAGAGAGAGAGAGAGAGAGAGAGAGATGCATATGTATGTTTGATAGCTAAGTAGATAAATGGTAGATAGACAGTTGGTTGTATAGACAAGTAAATAGATAAATAGACCAACAGATAGATAGATAGACAGAGAGAGACAGAGTAATACGTGATACTGACTGACTAACTGAAGATGATGATGATGATGATGGTGATGATAGTAATAGTGAAACATTCAAAACCTTATTGTTGTTTATAGATGACTCTCTCTCTCTCTCTCTCTCTCTCTCTCTCTCTCTCTCTCTCTCTCTCTCTCTCTCTCTCTCTCTCTCTCTCTCTCTCTCTCTCTCTCTCATGTGGCACTGTAGAAAAGTAAATAAATGAACATGAAAAGAAAAAAAAAGTCACTTGTATTTTGGAACTGATATTGAAAAAACTAAATAAATAAATAAATAAATAAAAATGTCAAGAAAACATTCCCTTCTTTATTTCAATTAGGAAACATATCAATGAAAAATAAATCAATGTCAAAATGAAGTTATTTCTGATGTCACGGTAGAGAGAGAGAGAGAGAGAGAGAGAGAGAGAGAGAGAATTAAACTAAAAAAGACGCCAAATATACAATTAACAGTCTTGAGGCACTAAAAAGTAAAACAGTATAGATGAAGAGGCCAGTTCGCAGTGCCAGCTGAGTGCCACAAGAGGCTGAGTGGGGAGATTAAGTGAGGGGAGTGTCACAGGGTACAGGATGAGTGCCACGTGCTACCTTCAAGTGATGGGAGAGGGAGGAGGGCGATTATGGGGGAATGAGAGTGCCATAAAGGAATGAGGGGAATTAGTGCCAAGAGGGGAAGAAAGTGCCAAAGGGGAAAAATTATAGTGTCGCGAGGGGAACTGGAGAGTGGCGCGAGGGGAATGACACAGTGCCACAAGAAAAACTAGAGTATCACAAGGGAAATGACAGTGCCACGAGGGGAAATAGAGTGTGCCACGAGGGGAATGAGAGAGAGAGAGAGAGTACCACAAAGGGATGTCTTGAGGGAATAATCTACAAGTGCCACGAGGGGAAATGGTCAGCGCTGAGATTAATAAATGCCACAGGGGAACCACGAGGGGAAAATGAGTGCCACGAGGGGAAAAACACATGGGCAGCTGAACTATCGCTAAGGAAATGAGGGGAGTGCCAAAGTGGAACTGAATACCACAAGGGGGAAATTTCACTGCCACTAAATGCATGACTGGCACTGAGGGGAAGGAGACAGAGGGCTACTAGGGGAAAATGAGAATATATGAGGGGAAACTTGGCTGTCACATGGGGAAGTAAGTGCCACGAGGGAAAGGAGAGACTACCACGAGGGGAAATCAATACCACGGGAATAATTTTGGTGCCACAGTTGAATAAAAGCTGGAATTTGAGTGCCACGAGGGGAATAGTACAGTGTCATGAGGGGAAAGTGAGTGCCAGGAGGGAAAAGTGAGTGCCACGAGGGGAAATGATTGTCACGAGCAGAATAATACAGTGTCACGAGGGAAAAGTGAGTGCCATGAGGGGAAATGAGTGCCACAGACGGAAATTGAGTACCACGAGGGGAAATTTTGACTGCCAAGAAGGGAATTTGAGTTACATGAGGGAAATTTGAGTGCCACGAGGGGAAATGAGTCACTAGGAGAATAAAACAGTGCCACGAGGGGAATTTGACTGCCACGAAGGAGAAAAGAGTATTATGAGGGGAATAATAGTGTCAGGAGGGGAACAAGTGCCACAAAAGTAATAGATGAGTCTCACGAGGGGAAAAATGAGTGCCAAGAGGGGAAAGGGGAGTGCCACGAGGGGAAGACTGAGAGTGCCACACTGACCGTCCGGCGCGAGCGAGTGAACCAACCTAACTAAGACC
>NC_059290.1:11478445-11518445 GCF_017591435.1 Portunus trituberculatus
AGAAAAAGGAGGAGAAGGAGAACAAGAAGGAGGAGGAGGAGGAGGAGGATTAAAAGCAAAGAACAGTATTGTAATTTTTTTTCTTTGTTCTGTTCCATCACCCCTCCTCCTCCTCCTCCTCCTCCTCCTCCTCCTCCTCCTCCTCCTCCTCCTCCTCCTCCTCCTCCTCCTCGAACACTTCTACATAAACTAATTCAAGTTTTATGCATACACTCTCTCTCTCTCTCTCTCTCGTTTATCGGAAAAGCAATTTTTACTAAACCTCATTTATCCTTTCTTAAAATTTACGAGAGAGAGAGAGAGAGAGAGAGAGAGCATATTTTAATCAACAAAGCATTCTCTTGTTACTCATTTTATCTCTCTCTCTCTCTCTCTCTCTCTCTCACAAGGCGTGATCTCAGAATAACCATTGTGAAATAGAGTAATGGTTTGATCGATTTTGGTTTTATTTTATCTATATTTCTTCCCGTTTATCTATTTATCTATCCATCAATTCCTCCTCTCTTTCTTCTATTCTCCTCCTTTCCCTGTTGATTCATTCTGGTTCTATTTATCTATTTTTCTCTCCGTTTATCTATTTATTTATCCAATTCCTCTTCTCTTTCTCCTTGTTCTCATATTTTTCTCCTCTTCCTTTACTTCTTTTTCTCTTCTTCCTTTTCCTCTTCTTCTTGTCCTCTGAAATCCTATTTTTTCTCATTTATCTGTTTATCTCTCTCTCCTTTCATTTATTTTCTCTTTTCTCTATCTTTATTCTGTCTTCCTTCTCTTTTTTCTTTCTCTATTTTTCATTTATTGTGTTTCTCTTTCTCTGTCTATTCTTTCTTTTCCTTTCTCTTCTCTTCCTCTTTTTCTTTCTTTTTCTGTCTCTCTTCTTTTCTTTTCTCTTTCTCTTTCTTTTCCTCTTTTTTTTGTCTGTCTCTTTTCTTTTCTCTTTCTCTTTATCTCCTTTCTTTTCATCCCTTCTCTTCCTCTTCTTCTCCTTTTCGTCTCTCTTCTCTTTCTTTTCTCTTTCTGTCTCTCATTTCTTTTCATCTCTTTTCTTCCTCTTTTTCTTTCTTTTTCGTTTCTCTTCATCGGTTCCTCTGTCTATCCTTCATTTATTTTCTCATTTATTTAACTGTCTGTCTTTCTATTTACTGTTTGTTGCCTCTTCCTCTATTTATTCTTCCTTTTCCCTATTCTCTTCTATTCTTCTGTCTATCTTTTCATTTACTATCTCTCGTCTCTTCTTCTGTCTCTCTTTTATTGTCTTTCATTCTTTTCATGTTTCCTTTCTTTTCCTCTGTCTATTCTTTCATTTATTGCCTCTTCCCTCTTCCTCTCTCTGTTTCTTGTTCTTTTCCTGTCTCTCCTTTCATTTACTGTCTCTCTTCTGTCTATTCTTTCTTTTCCTCTCTCTTGTCTTCCTTATTTTCTTTTTTCTGTATTTTCCTGTCTGTCTTCCTTATTTTCTTTATTTTCTTGTCTTGTTTAATTATTTTCTTATTTTCTTTCTCTTTTCCTGTCTTTTGACTTCCTCTTCTTTTTTATCTTTCTCTTCCTGTCTTTTGTCTTCTTTATTTTCTTTTCTTTTTTCCTTTTCTTTTCCTGTATCTTGTCTTCTTCGTATTTTCTTTTTTCTTTCTTGTTTCTTCCTTTTTTTTTCTTTCTTTTTATTTCTTTTCCGCTCTTGTCTTCCTTATTCTTTTTTCTCTCTTTTTCCGTCTCTTAAATTGTCTCTTTCTCTGTCAGTCCTTTATTTTCTTCTTTCTATTTCTGTGGCCATATTTTCCTTTCTTTTTTTATCTTTTCTTTACATGCCCGTTTCACTGACTTACACTTTCATGTCTTTCTCCATAAGCCTGACATTATTGCCTTGCAGGAGGTAGGGCCAAGGGTGCCTGAGCTGCGGGGTTATGCCTCCCACACCCTCAGTTGTGGTGACGGCAGTAGTCGGGGTATGGCCACTTACATTAAACAAGGGATTCCAGTTAACTTCATGGAAATGGGGATCACTGAGGGTATTGAATTTATTACTGTTTGCTTGCACACTGTGGGTGAAATTATTTACTTTGTAAACATGTACATTCATGCTGGTGCCCTTAATATTGCAAATTTTCCTGACTATGTATTTATTTATTGAAATACTTGTATTCTTGTTGTGTATACTGTCCAGTTATTTTTGTGATACTATAACCTCACGTCTTTGCCCAGGGGGTGGGTGGCTAGGCCCATCCTCCTCCTTTGTTGTAATTATTTATTAATTCAACAATAGATATATCAATCAATCAATCTTTATTTTTTTTTCTTAGTCTTGTTTTCCTTTTTTGCCTTTTTCCTTTATCTTTTTTTCTTTTCTATCTCTTGCTTTCCTTCCTTCCCAGTATCTTCTTTTTTTGGGGATCTTTTATTTCTCTCTCTCTCTCTCTCTCTTATTTTTCTCTGTGTTTGATTTTCCTGTACGGTTTCTTTTTCTTTTCTCTTACTTTCGTTTATTTCAGCCTCTTTTTCTTCTTAGCTTTTTTTCTGCTTCATTTCCCTTTTTCGTACTTTTCTTCAGCATCTCTTTCATTGTTCTCTTTTTTCTCTTTTCCTTTTTTCTTTAAGCCTCTAATTTGACTTTCCTGTCTCCCTATTTTGCTTTCTCTTCTCTCTTACTTTCCTTTTAACAGCACCTTTTTTTTTCCTTTTCATTTCCATTTCCCTAATTTAGTTCTCATCTCACATGAAAGGCAAAAAAACACACACAAACATCCAGGAATCTGTTTTAATATTACTCATTACATAGACAACAACAACAACAATAAGCGTTTCACAATGACGATGGCTCTGTATTAACTATCACAAGACAAACTGACAGTGATAAAAATAAACTCAAATCTTTTAACATCAACGTGACTATGTGTGTGTGTGTGTTGTGACTTTGTTGTGTTGTTAATTGCCCCTCTGCTACAGGTTCCTCTTTGGACAGTGCTCTCTCACCAGGACTGTTTTCCAAGGCCACAGAGATGTCTAGCCAGGTCCTCAAGAGTGTTTCTCCGGGTATTAATGTGGAAATCATGTTATTCTGTCACTAACTCCATAGAAAACAGCTTTAAAAAATGTGTATCTTCAACAGGGGCATTTTGAAAGTTCTAAGATAGGGGTTTGTTTATTGAGAAATGCTCTGTTCTCTCACAACAACTGTTTTCCAAAGTTACGGAGATGACTGGCTGGGTTTTCAAGAGTGCTTCCCTGGTTAATAATGTGGAAATTCTGTCATTAACTCTATGCAAAAGAGTTAGAGATGCAAGGAAAGAGGAGAAGGAGGAGGAGGTGGTGAGCTAGAAAAAAATTATAAAAGTGTGAATTGAAGGAGTAGAGGGAGCAAGAGACAGAAAAAGGGAAGTAAGAGAAGATAGATAGAAGGGAAAAAGAGAAAAAGCCAGGGAGAATTATATGAAGGAGGAGGCAGAGGTATTGTGTGTGTGTGTGTCAGGAGTGAAAAGAAAGATAGATAGAAAAAAAAATTTTTGAGAGATGTTATAGATGCACTGAAAAAGGAAGAAAGAAAATATGGAGGAGAGCTAGAAAAAAGAGAAAAAGAGTAAAATGAAGTAGAAAAGTAAAAAAAAAAAGAAAAAGAAAGAAAGATTTAGAAGACGTCATAGATGTAGTGAAAGAAGAAAAAGGAGAACATGGAGGAGAGACGGAAAAAGGAGAAGGTGAGAGTAAAATGAAATAGAGGAAAATAATTAAGTAGAGAAAGAGACAGAGGAGAGGCAGAGGAAGGCACATATGACTAAAATTGATAGGTCTAGTGTGGTGTGACAGCAGCCGAGAGACACCAGCAAGTCCCTCACAGCCTTACATCTCCCCGGCTAATCCCTCGAGCCGTGATGCTTATTAGACAAGATAATCGATGTAGTCAACGGCAATGTCATCACTGGGGATCACCAAGATATCCACCCCGTCCAAATCAGAACCCGACGCACACTCCTCATTGGGCGGGAAGGTGTAGCTCTGTGGGGGTCATAAGGTTAGGTTAGGTTAGGTTACTGGAGAGAGAGAGAGAGAGAGAGTAGATGTATATTGTTTCTGATATGCAAAACTTAACCGCTTCAGTACTGGGATGCATTTTGAGATTTGTGTTCAATTAGACCATTTTATTGACATTAGGAAGGGTCTATGGAGGTCAGAGGATCAATGGCCACAGTCTTCACTATTTTAATCCCCGGCATAAGTTTCTGAAGCTGTGTAAAATCAAATAATAAACAGTAAAAATATGGAAACGTGTCATGGTATTGAAAGGGTTAATTGGAAAGTAGTTTTACATTAATGGAAATATGAATGAAGAGAGAGAAAGAGTGCACTTATATTGATTTCATTATGCAAAATGTAAATGACAAGTAGTTTTTAAAGAGAGACATAGGTCTAAGGGAACTAAAAGGAAGAAAAAACACACACACACACACACACACACACACACAGTTTCCCGCCAAAATGTGTTGAGACGTGAAAAATTTTGAGTGAGGAAGTGGTGTCAGCAACGAGTGTGCATAGTTTTAAAGAAAAATTGGATGTGTAGATATGGAGGCGGGGCCACACGAGCATAAAGCCCAGGCCCTGTAAAACTACAACTAGGTAAATACACACACACACACACGGTCTAAGGAAACTAAAAGGAAGAAAATAAAACACACACACACACACACACACTCACCGTACTAACAAACTGGTCCGGGTCGTAGTAGTCGTACACCCTGACCGTTCCTGGCTTTGGGTTCTCCACATCCACCTCGCGAGTCACCTTGAAGGCCACACAGAGATCCTCAGGGGAGAACTCATCAATATAGAATGTGACCTTCCTGCCGTCCACCTCGTACCTCTTGATCAGACCCGTCCCGTAGCCAACCACCTGCTTCAGATCATTCTTGTCTGGTATGTAGCCAGACACCAGGTTAATCTCGATGACAGCCATGTTAGATTTGAGGTCCGGCAGAGTGTAGGAGGCGCAGGCTCTGATGCGTTTGGTGATGCATTTGTCATCTCTGACCGTCTGTGTGGTGGCGGTGAGGTTGAAGGCCGTGCTGGGATCCTCCTCAGGAATGTTGTAGCGGAGGACAGCCTGAGGGAAGGAGAGGGAAGGGTGGATGAGAGGGGTTTAGAGGAGGAACGATGGGTGAGAAGAGAAGTCAGGTGAGGGGAAGGAAGGACAGGTGAGGAGAGGAAAGGTGGGTGAAGGAAGGAAGGAAGGGTGGCTGAGGGAAGGGTGTGTGTCAAGGAAGACAAACCAAAATACCTCTTTTATCTGATAAATTCCTATAAAAAGCTCTTATCATAAAAAAAAAAAATAAAATAAAATAAATAAATAATAATAATAATAATAATAAATAAACAGTGAACACACACACCTGCACCAACGCACACCCTTCCCCAGCCAGGTCAGCGGTGACAGTTGTGGGGAAGGAGGGCAGGTCGACACGCTGCAGGAGGAGTCTGTTGGTTTCGGTGATGCGGAAGGAGTGATCCAGGCTGGCGGAGGACGCAAGTACCGCCACGTCCACTGGTTTCTGGCCCAGCACCATCTCAAACTTGGCCAGGGCTTGTAGGGCTACCACTGTGTCCTGGAGGAAGAGGGAAAAGAGGGAATGAAGAGATAAGAATTGGTGTTTCTCTTTGATCTTCCTCTCCTTGTGTCTTGTTGGCTTAACCTCTTCAGTACAGGTAACTCTTGATTTACAAACTTGCAATTCTCCTAAGAAACACTAGATAACAGGGAGGATGTGGGATGTGGTCCAAATCGTGTATAAGCAAACCAATCACACAAATTTAATTAATTATAATATTTTTTTTGGTCACATATTAACAAAAAACGCATAAATCAAAGTTACGTGTACTGGGATGCATTTTTACCTAGAGTTTTGGATGTGACTAGATGATTTTATTTACATTAGAAAGGGTCTATGGAGGTGGGAGAGTTAATGGCCACAGTCTTCACTATTTTAATCCCCACATAAGTTTCTGAGGCTGTATAAAATTACCAAATAGCAAGCAGAATATGAAAATGTGTCCTGGTACCGAAGGGGTTGATCTATCTCTCTCTCTCTCTCTCTCAAGTCTATTTGCTTCTGCTCAGTCTCTTGTCTTCCCTTCCTGCACACAGACATTTGCCGGCCCTATGCATGAGTCTTCCAGCTTCCCTGATTGTTTAGTGACTGGGAAGACAGAGTACATACATAATAGCAGTGAGAGAGGTGATACATTCCTGAGCTCTATTTGTTTGTTTCTCTTTTTCTTGGGATTCTAGTGGCAGATTAACAAGATTTCTTCACTACTAACTGGAAAAACTGTCTCGAAAACAAAGCTTATCATCTCCACTTGAGAAAAAAGCCAATATTATGAACAGACTCACAAATGTAACTAAGAAACTCAATACATTTAAACCAACATCTTTTTCATCACCACCACCACCACCATTACCTGAGTGGAGACAAAGCCGCCCTGTCCGTTCCTCTTACTGGAGATCCACTTGACCAACTTCTGCATGTCATTAAGGTAGTCTACCGGGCTCAGGGTGGCCATAGCTAGGAGGGCATAGGCTGCCGTCTCCACCCCCGCTGCCGCACTCTTCCCTGTTGGTGAGGAAAGAGAGGCAGGTGTAGTATTAGTGTTTCTGTTGCAATACTAGTGTTTTTGATGCAGTAGGCTTTGTGATTATTGTCTTTTTCAGGCATCGACAGGAAATATTAGTGTTTTTAGATGCAATGGGCTTGTAACATGTGATTATTGTCTTTTTCAGGTATCAATTAACCTAACCTAACTCATGATACCTACAGTGTGTGTGTTTGTGTGTGTGTGAGAAAAATAAATAATAATAACAGGTAATGAATAAACAGCATGAAGAGAAACATGTACCCCAAACACACCATTGCCTGCCGTAACCTACTTCATTACATCTACAGAATATATATGCATGTCATAGTATACACACTAACTCCTTCAGTAGTGGGACACTTTCTTACTATGAGATTTGGGTGTGATTAGACAATTTTATTGACAATAGGAAGGGTCAGTGGAGGTTAGAAGATTGATGGCCAGTCTTCAATATTTTAATCTCCACATAAATTTCTGAAGCTGTATAAAATCACCAAATAATAACCAGAATGAATATGGAAACACATCATCTGTATACAAGACGATATGAAAGTGCTTTGGGGTCCGAGGGGTCTCCAAGTGCACAGGTTCAAATCCAGTCCACGTTCCAAGTGTAGGTAGGGGTTCCTCACTCGAGGCAAGGGTTTCCTAGCGGGTGGGCTTTGAGATAGGAGGTCCCTCAAAAAGTATCCCCTTTAGCCCAGAAATACTCGTGAAAAGCCCACAGGGTATAGAAAAAAAAATAAACTATGGTTGGTGACGGGCAGGTGGAGTCGAGGCGACTCATCAAAAACAGCGACCCCATATAAAGACAGGATAATCAGCTGACGAAGAAGATCATGGTACTGGAGGAGGTTAAAAAGAAGATAAACATGAATAAACTGCATCTAGAGAAACCCACAGCATAGACGTACCATTAACTGGAGGCATTTCCCAGTACATGCCTTCTGTGGACACAGTTGCCTTGCCCCTGAGTTGAACGACGAATTGGGCTGCTTCGGGTGCTTCAGCCAGAGCTAGAGCATAAGCCTTGAGTGCCAGTGTGTAGGGGTCCTCACTCTTATCGGAGACCAGACAGAATGCAGCCTCACTGATCGGCCGACTCACAATAAGCTCTCCAGCCTCCAGCAGTGCAGTGAGGATGTAGGCTGTGAGGGGTACTGGTGACTCATTACCCGCTATGCCTCCCTGTAAGAATCATTAGGTTAGGTTAGGTTAGATTAATGGTGTTATGAGTGTTGTATGGATTAGGTTAGGTTAGGTTAGGTTAGGTTAATGGTGTTATGAGTGTTAATGTTATGCGTGTGAGTGTTACATGGGTTAGGTTAAGCTAGGTCAATGCTGTTATGAGTGTGTTAGTTTAAGGGTGTGTTGGGGGTGTGTTGGTCCAGCTGTTATGTGTGTGTGTTAGTGTCATACAAGTTAGGGGTGTTGTTATAGGAAGGGTAGAGTTGTATAGGTTGAGTTTAAGGGATGGATTGTAGTGTTGTCATTTGTCATGTCAGTTAGTGTTGGTTAGGTTAGGGGTGGGATTCTGTTTGGGGTAAGAGAGAGAGAGAGAGAGAGAGAGAGAGAGAGAGAGAGAGAGAGAGAGAGAGAGAAAGGAGGGGTGCTTATTTAACATACCTTCATGGACTTATGGAAGACTTTGCCCTTGGAGAGGAAGCAGCCATTCTCCATCTGGTCTCTCTTGAGCCACTCCCGACTCATGTCAATGTCGCCCGTGTCAATCTGGAACCAACGGAAGAAAACGGAATGAAACAAGGAAGCGGAATGGAACAAGATAAGGAAGTGGAATGGAACAAGACAAGGAAGTGGAATGGAACAAGAAAAGGAAGTGGAATGGAACAAAATAAAGAAGTGGAATGGAACAAAATAAGGAAGCAGAGTGGAGTGGAAAGAAAATGGGAAGACGATGAAATGGAAAGAAGTGGAACAAGATAGAAAGAAAAATGTAAAGAATGGAAAGGAAAGGACCGAAATAAGGAAGTGGAATGGAGTGGAAACAAATTAACCTAACCTTACATTATACCTTTATTTGTTGCTTATCTCTCTCTCTCTCTCTCTCTCTCTCTCTCTCTCTCTCTCTCTCTCTCTCTCTCTCTCTCTCTCTCTCTCTCTCTCTCTCTCTCTCTCTCTCTCTCTCTCTCTCACCGGGATGAACTGCTGGGCCTGGGCGAAGGACTTTAGTACAAATGCAGTTAGCCAAGTAGAGCCTGACTCATCACTGGGACCAAAGGCGCTGAATGATCCGTCCTTGTGGCGATAGCGTAGCTCCCTCTGGTATCCTGCAGTGATGGACGGGTGGAGGATTCAGCGGATTAATGGGATGATAGATAAATGGCTGGATTGATAGATGGATAGATTAATAGATAGATAGATAGGTGAATTAATTGACTGCATGTTTTTCTATTGCTCAAAATACTAATGAACAGAAAGGTAGATAGATAGATAGATGGATAGATAGATAGATAAATGAATGGGTGAATTAAATGACTGTATATTATTCTATCTTACAAAATACTGATGAATATAAAAGTGGATAGACTGATATATAGATGGATAGATAGATAGATAGATGGATAAATTACCTAACCACATCTTATTCTATCCCTCAAAATACTAATGTGCTTTTTCCTTTCTCTCCACACAGGTTATGTCCACTTCTCACACCTTCCTCCCTCCCTGGCACTTGCACACCTGACAGACTGAGTGAATACATTGTTTCCTGTTTTTACTTATTTCTGCAGCCTTTTGTCTTTATTTTTGTGGGGTGTGCATCTCATTGGGGTTACTGGAATGGGAGAGGTCAGATGTATGGAGGAGAGCTGGCGATATCTCTCACACACACACACACACACACACACACACACACACACACACACACACACACACACACACACACACACACACACACACACACACACACACACACAATGGTAAATGCTATGGAGAATGTGGATAGAGGAGATTTTTACTTGAGACTTACATAATGCAAGAAGACACATTACAAAATTGAATAAAGAAAATTGCAGAGGTGCCATTAAAGAAGTATAGTTTTCCTCATAGAACTGTGAACAAACATAACGAGGAAACTGTCAATGCAAACTCTGTCCACACACAAACAGACACACACTACTAACCTAACCTAACCTGATCTAATCTAACCACAGCTAGACAAACACACATACACACTAACACACACTGTCAAGTAGATTAGAATTGCAAGACTATGTGATGGTGGAGAAGCCTGATATAGTGTGTTTGACTGAGACAAAATTACAAGAAAAAACAAAGGTAATTTTGGATAATAAATATAATATATGGAGAAAAGATAGAGAGGGTAAAGGTGGAGGAGGAGTTATGATTATGACGAAGAAGGAGATAAATGTGGATAAGGTTTGGTATGGGAAGAACAATGCAGAAGTGATAAGCATAAGGTTAAAAAGTGATGGAAAAGAATTAATAATCATGGTGACCTATGTACCTCCTAAAACAAATTCTTGGACATTAAGGGAATACGACAATATGATCAAGGATACTTTACAGAGTTTGGAAAGTGTATTAACTGGAAGAAGAAAGGTGATACTAGTAGGAGATTTTAATTGTAAAGAAGTGGATTGGGAAAATCTAGTAAGTGGTGTTGGAGAGGAAGCATGGGGAGAGAGATTCCTTAATCTAATGATGGAAAATATGATGGAACAGAGGGTGAAAGAAAATACTAGATATAGAGGAGATGATGAACCGGCTAGACTGGATTTGGTGTTAACACGAGAAGTGTACCTATGTGGGGATATACAATATAAATGTCCATTGGGGAAGAGTGATCATGTGGTTATGGAAATGCAGATGGCAATAACACAGCGAAGGAGAGATGAGACATACAGGAGTGGTAGATTGAATTATAGAAAGATGGACACAGAAAATTTGAAAAATTATTTTAGAACATTAGATTGGGAAGAGATGTTACAAATCAAAGTGCAAAAAAAATATGAGATTTTTATGAAATATTATAAAGAAGGAGTTATGAAATTTGTACCAAAGTATAAACCGAGAGAGGAAGGAAGAAAGGATTGGTTTAATGCAACTTGTGTTAAGGCTAAAGAAAAGAGAGATGTGGCTTGGAAAAGATGGAAAAAGAACAGGAGAATTATAGAGTGGCATTATGCACATAGTGTGCATAACTTTAAAGAAAAATTAGATAAATGGAGATATGGAGAGAGGACACTATGAACCCCGCTCGAACCCTGTATAATACAACTAGGTAAATACACACACTCACCACTCTTCATGAACTCAATGGCCTTTGTTGCGATGTCTGCCGTGGTCTTCTCTGCCGCCTCTAAGTACTGCATGACAAAGATATTCGGAGCAAAGTTGACCATGTTCTGCTCTCCGCACCCGTATGGCATCCGCACCAGCGAGCCAAGGTTCTGAGGCCATGGGGAGAAAAAGAAGTGCAGGAATGGTACTGTTAATCTTTTTGCCTCTGTGTGTGTGTGTGTGTGTGTGTGTGTGTGTGTGTGTGTGTGTTTTAGGTACCTTAGTGGGCCTTTATATTGATTTTTGTGCTTCTTCTATTACCTTTGCATTGTGTAATGGGTGAATAAAGTGTTTCTTGTCACAGTTATCCTTTCCTCTTTTCCCTCTTATTATTTTCCTATCACCTTGGTAAACTCTTCCACATCTTTTCTTATCCTAACAAGAACAAATTCATAAGACTCTACTTTTTTCCTATTTGTTCTCTCTCTCTCTCTCTCTCTCTCTCTCTCTCTCTCTCTCTCTCTCTCTCTCTCTCTCTCTCTCTCTCTAGGAAGTCTTCTCAATTTTTTTTTTTTTTTTTTTCTTTTTAATACTTTCCCAAACAGCTTTCCCACAAAACACCACCTTTATTCTCTTAACGAACCAGTACCTTGCAAACTATTACCCTGTGGAACTCCCTGCCTGCTTCTGTGTTTCCATCTTCCTATAACCTGAAGTCACTGAAGAGGGAGGTTTCAGGACATTTATTACCCCATTCCCTTGGCTAACTCAGACCTGCTTGGGAACTAGCATCAAAGTGGGAAGCATTTATGTTTAATTGTTGTTGACGGTGAGATTTCCCTTACTGTAGAGAGAAAAACCTGCAATGTACTCCCCAACACACATCTAGAGGACCTACATCAAGTGTTGGTCCCAGAAGGTCTCCAACAGCAGTGATCCATCCCCTTGTTGAGTCAGGGACAATGTTTGATGGTGCCTCCAGATGCCAGGACACTAGTTGCTCCTCGTTGTCCACACCTGGGGGAGGGAAGCAGGGAGAGAGGTTCAGCTTGTCATGTTTTGTGATCAAATGGAAGAGCTCTGAGTTTGACAAATTCATTCGGAAAAAAACTGTTATTTTCATGTGGGAGAAGACTGTGTGGGTTTGTGGGTTAGAAGGAAAATTAAGTAGTTTTTTTTTATGTGGAATAGAACATTTATGAGTGCGACAATCCAGTGGGAGAAAGATAATTTGCTTTTTTTCATGTGGGAGAAGAAGACTGTGTGGGTTTGTGGGGTTGGGAGAATTGAAATTTAGTAGTTTTTTTTTCTTTTTTTTTTTTCTTTTTTTGTAATGGAATGGAATGTTTATGAGTTTGACAATCCAGTGGGAGGAAGACAATGCTACCTTTCATGTGGGAGAAGAAGACTGTGAGGGTTCAAGGGATTGGGAGAAGGAAAATTTTACAGGTTTCTTGATGTGGTATGGTGGAGTGAGTTTGACAGTCCAGCCTTAGTGGGAGGAAGATAAATAATGCTTCTTTTCATGTGGGAGAGGAAGTGTGGTGTTCATAGGTTGGGAGAAGAAAAATTTAGTGGGCTTTTGTAGTGGAATGAAAAGGTTATCAGTTTGACATTCCAGCCTTAGTGAGAGGAAGATAATTTTTTTTTTTTTTTTTTTTTTTTATGTGGGAGAGGAAGACTATGAGGTTTGCTGGGGGCTGGAAGAAGGAAAATTTAGTAAGCTTGATGTAATAATAGGGAGGGGCTAAGTTTTACACCTATGCCTGAGAACTGGACGGAGTTGAGTGAAGAAGATTGAATGAAAATTATGGTAAAACTGCAAAGGATGGGAGTCACAGAGGAAATACAGGACACAAAGACAAATGAAGGAGAATCATACTATTAGAAAATGGAGAAAAAAAACAACAACTTTAACCTAAAATAAACACATCAAATACTCCTTTACATTGCCCCTCAAACACCTCAGTCACCACACTCATTCCCCCTCATACAGTAACACCTCTTGCCTCCTCTACTGGTCAAATACTCCTTTACATTGCCCCACATACACCTCATCACCAATCATCACCAGTCACCACACTCATTCTCCCTCACACACCTCATCACTAATCGTCACCAGTCACCACACACCTCTTGCCTCCTCCACTACTCCCTGACACAACACTCACCATCAGTACACATATACTTGGTCCAGGTCTTCTCCTGTGGGAATCCTTCAAGCTCAACACGGATGGGCTTGATGATGTGGTCCCTGGAAGAGTCACACAGCATCAGGCAATGTTTCAGGGATAAAGGATGTGTGAGACAGGATTCTAACCCCTTCAGTACTGGAATGCATTTTTATCACAATTTTTTGGTATGATTAGACAATTTTATTTATATTAGGAAGGGCCTATGGAGGTCAGAAGATTAATGGCCACAGTCTTTACTATTTTAATCCCCACATAGGTAAATTTCTGAAGCTGCATAAAATTGCCAAATAGTAACCACAATGACTATGAAAACATGTCCTAGCTTATAATCTGATTCTGCTGACAGTGAATGATGTGGCTTGTTTTTAATGAGATTCTAAGGACAAGTGATGTTTGGCAATGTTTCAGGGATAAGGGATGTAAGAGATGGGTATTTAACCCATTCAGTATCATGACATGTTTCCATATTCATTCTGGTTACTATTTGGTGATTTGATACAGCTTCAAAAACTCATGTAGGGGATTAAAATATTCAAGACTGTGGCCATTAATCTTGTGACCTCCATAGACCCTTCCTAATGTCAATAAAATGGTCTAATCATGCACAAATCTCAAGGTAAAAATGTGTCCCAGTACTGAAGGGGTTAAAGGTACACAAGATGAGGCTTTTAATCTCATCCTGTTGACAATGAGTGATGTGGCTTGTTTTAAACATTACACCTCACCACACAAAACACCCACACACACACCACACCTCACCACATTTATACACCATACCTCATCACACTTAACCACCACAATCACCACACCTCACCACACTCAACCCAAACCCACACCACACTACCTCATCCACAAGCACCACCACACTACCTCACCACACTTGACCCCTTCAATACTGAGATGCATTTTTTACCTTGATTTTTGGGTGTGGTTAGACAATTTCATTGCATTAGGAAGAGTCTATGGAGGCCAGAAGATTAATGGCCAGAGTCTTTACTATTCTAATCCCCACATAAGTTTCTGAAGCTGAATAAAATCACCAAAACAGTCACCACAATGAATATGGAAACACATCCTGGTTCTGAAGGGATTAAACACACACTACTACAGCTCACCACACCTCACCACACTCACCTCTTACTGATGACATACTCAGATCCACAATCCTCAGGGAATAACTCATCCACGAAAGCCTCCACATTCAGATTCACATCCCCTAGAGCATTGGGGCGGATCTTGACGGTGAACACAACCTTCTCCTTTGATGGAATGCAGGAAGAAGCACTACCCTTGACAGTCGTGGCCAGAGGGTCCTCTAAGATCTCATATTCTGGGCTTTCGGATAACACTACTTTGACCTGTGGGAAGAATGATTTGTTGAGACCTTGGGGTGTACCTTGTGGCCTTAGCTTGGGTCATGGGTGTGAGAAAATGGCTCAAAACAGAAGAAAGAAGAAAAGGAGGTGGTGGTGTGAAAAACAATGCTTAGAAATTAAAAGGGGCTGAAAAAATGAGAAGGAAGAAGAAGGAGGATATGTTTCTTGGTGTATCAAAAATGTTGACTCAAGAAGGAAAAGTAAAGTTAGAAGAGGATAATTGAGTTGTTGAATAAGTTGTGAGACAGATGAAAGAGTGAGAAAGAAAGAGAAAGAGGAAGAAATAAATTGATAGAACTGAGAGAGAGAGAGAGAGAGAGAGAGAGAGAGAGAGAGAGAGAGAGAGAGAGAGAGAGAGAGAGAGAGAGAGAGAGAGAGAGAGAGAGAGAGAGAGAGAGAGAGAGAGAAATTAGTGAAACAAGAAACAGCCCAATGTTGACACTTGGGGAAAAAAACATCAAAACATACACCTAAACACACACACAGTTACATAAATAAAACCGCTACTGAAAACATTCATACCAAATATAATAAATGAGATGAAATACAGGGACAAGACCCTGTTTTTTTTTTCCTGTATATATACAATGTGGGCTTTTTCACAGGAATTTATGGGCTAAAGGAGGTATTTTTGGGGCACCTCCTACCTGAAAGCCCACCTGCTTGGGAACTATTATCCTGAGTAAGAAATCCCTTCCTACACTTGGACCATTGCCAGGATTTGAACCTGTGTGCTTGTAGGCCACTCAGACCCCAAAACATGGCACAGTTCTTAAAATCACACCTGGAACTCCCCGCCTGCTTCTGTATTTCCATCTTCCTGTGATCTGAACTCACTGAAGAGGGACATTTCAAGACATTCACCCCATTCTTTTCACGATCTATCTCGGATATGTTTGAGAACTGGCATCTAAGCGAACCTTCTGTTGTTTATCGTTTTTTGTTGCCCTGGGTCAGATTGCCCTATAAACAAACACCCTCAAACAGCCAGACACTTACCGGCAGTGCTCCTTCTAGATAGTTAAACACTGATATCTTGACAGGGAGGATCTCGCCGCGCTGCACAGAGGGAGGCAGGGTCAGGTCAACAAAGAAGGGGGTGAAGGTGGTAATGGACTCTTTTGATGACAAGCCGACACCTTTCTCTGGGTGGACGCACACTGCCTTGCCAATCCACTCAGTGATGGTGTGTGGTAGGGTGAGCGCCTGGCTGCTGTTCCCAGCAGCTCTGTAATGTTCCCATGGTCCAAAAGGATTGTTAGTGGTGTTTAATGTACCGTTCTCTCTCTCTCTCTCTCTCTCTCTCTCTCTCTCTCTCTCTCTCTCTCTCTCTCTCTCTCTCTCTCTCTCTCTCTCTCTCCCCTCTGCTATCTGCTATCATTTGTAAAAGATTATTTGTCATGGTAATGTGAAGTGAAATGTGGTTCCTATACTACTTGTCCATCTCTCCATTACAGTGCTTAGCTGACATTTCTGCTGTGAAAGTCAGTGATTCATCTTGCACACATTAAGTTATGGACTCTCACCTCAAGCTAGTTATTTGACCAGATTATGCAAATATAGATCTTGGCAAAGTGAATAACTGTGTGTAGCAACTTTAACTCAAAATGTGGCGCAACTTTTACAAATACACTGATTGGAATATTAAGTCAAACTGTGCAAGAATCTCTGAAACCTCAAGACATAACTGATGCATGACCTTTAACTCAGCACTTATCAATAATGCACGACTTGTCACTCAAACACTTAACAATAATGCGTGACACAAAGCAAAGACCAACATGCAGCACAGGGCAGGCCTTGGGATGCATCACCATTCAACACTCAACACACAGCAGCAATACACAGAAGCAGAGGCAACAAGCAGTACGTTACTAGACACACAGAGGAACGTTTAAGTAGATTTAGTAGAGAATGACTTCAGGAAATAGAGTAAAGAGCAAAAATGTTGGTGGAGAACATTAGGAAATACAGCAGTCAAAAAATATTAAGTTATTATCCACATTTTCTTCTTAGACTAAGCACTCTCCTTTGGTCCCAGTCTCCCTTGTTGACATGACACATAGCTGAGTCACAGAGAGACTTGGAGAAATACCGTGGTGTAAAAAATATCAAGTGACTGTCTACGTTTGTTTTACCGCATTGTTCTCCTTCGCTCCAAAATTTTCTAATCAACACAACACTGACAGCTGAACAGAATTTACAGGTGTCTGTGGTGCAGTGTCTTGCTGTGGTGGGAAGCACTAGTAACAAGAGACAGAGCTGTGGTGGACTGTGGTTCAGTCAGTCAAGGTGTGTCTGTCCCGCCTTTTAATTTTGTGTTCCTTCTCTGGCCACGTCTAGTGTTCCACAGCGGATGACTGTGTCTGTGTGGTGGTGACAGCTGTGCTTCAGACCATCACTGCACCGGTAGGGAATGGGTGAGACTGACAGATAAAAAAATGTTTTAAAGAAATAAAAAAAAAAAAAAAAAGAGGGAGGGAGAAAAGAGTAATGAGCGTTTGAACTATACATGCAGTGCAACATGTCACAATGAAGAGAAGAAAGTGAAGCAGCTCTAGATGTAGTATTCATTCCAGTGCCATTTAAGAACCTTGCAGTATTTCATGAGCTGTGACATGTACAGGAGTGTGTACACTTGTCATTGTAACGTTTCGGGCCAGGATGCACATTTTGTTTCTGTTACGGGCCAGACTGGATTAAGACAAATTGGGAAGTTGCACAGAAAACTTTGAAAATCACTGTCATTTCAGACCAGGAATTATAGAAATGCTAGGAAAATTCTAAATAGGTTGTTTGGGCATTCTCTTGCCAGTGACCAAAGTGAATCTTTCAGCTATGAGTTGACTTCCTTCCATGGTATGACAGCAGGGCCCACATGAGTGCCAGCCACCAGGAGAGGGAGGGTGGCTAGTCATACACAAATATTTAACCTGAAAGAGAGAGCAATGCAAAGTCATATGGTTATCTTCAATACTTATGTCCCGAGATCCTAAATGGGACGGTGGCCACAGGAATGCTTTGTCCAAGAAAGGGAACGGTGCAGGGCTATGCTCATGTCGCAAACCCTGAAGCCCCAGTCCTAAATCTCTCACCTACAAATCACAGAGGAATTTGTGTGCACACTTTATGTTAAGAGTTCAGCAAAGACGGACAAGAAGACCCATGGACGTGATGGGTGAAGATAATGGCTGTCTGATGGTCACGGTGATCTTTGCACTGAAACATTCTGCCAGATATGATGTAACCTTTTTGGACAACTGTGTGTGTGTGTGTGTTAAGTGTTAGTGTTAATGAATCTCCATGCCTTACCATGCTGAGATCATTAATTAAACTTGAGAGAAAGAGAGTGAGAAAGGTCAGTCTGTTAGCGAGTGAGACTTTTTACTAACGAATTCATAATAATAATTTCCCAAAGCCATGTTTCCGGGAAGTAAGTTCGTGTGGTTTCCAGGGAGGAGTGCTGTGTGGTGTGGGGATGGCGATGGATAATGGACGGAATTTCACTTGCTTCCAACATCATATCTACATAATGGACTTTCATTGCCATCACTGGGTAATCGTCGTAAAACACTGGCCCTGTGGAGATAGATATAAGGCTGTTTAGTTCTTACTGTTAATGTTGACCAGTGTGTGTAAGAAGGATCTAAGCCCGCCACCCAAGCAGAACCACAGAAAAGCTGTGACTGGAGCCAGACTGACGTCAGAAGAGACAGCGACCACAGCCAGGTCTCGGGGAAGTGGGAGCGAATGGTCGACTCCTCAGACTGTTTGGTTAAGGTAGTGAGGGAGGCTTGTTCTATTGCCACTTCTCTTTCCTGTCCAGTTTTGAAAATTGATCTGATGTCAGTATCGGGAGACACTCCAGCACTGGAGGATCTCAAAAGGGTCATTCCTGCAACACTTGCTGGAGCACGATATGCAACCCTAACCACCAAAGCTGCAAAGAAAGGCCATCGTCAGTTTGTGTGTGAAAGTCCATGGCCAGAGAGAGAGAGAGAGAGAGAGAGAGAGAGAGAGAGAGAGAGAGAGAGAGAGAGAGAGAGAGAGAGAGTCCTTAGGCTAGCAAATCACAAAGATCACAATGAGGCAGACTGAATCACAAGGCCACCACTCTAACAAGCCTACTGAGATGAGTCGGCAGCAAGTCCAGAGCAACTAAGAATTGAATGAAGTAAAGATAAAACAAGACATGAAGCTTATGAATGAGGAGTCAGATGGGTGCTGATGAGGTGGCAGGTACAAGAATTACATAAGACCCTCTCATTATTTGTACTGGCTCTCTTTCAGTGCCAGAACACTTGACTTGGGATTGCTGCAAGTATGGCCTTTTGTTTGCATCTGTGGGTCTTTGTTTCTTAAAAGGCCATAAGTCAGGAAATGTGTAGTACTTTTGCCTTTTTCTGCCACAAACCAACAATACCACAAGAAGAAATTTGGAGCAACAAATGATGCAGAAAAAAAAAAAAAAAAAAAAAAAAAAAAAAAAAAGGAGCAAGCAATTGACTTCTCCACTTTCAAACGCACTCATCGTAAACTGAGGATACGTAAAGAGGACGCGAAAAATAACAGTGAGAACAGCAAGCAGAGAGGAGGCCACAACTGTCTTTCCCACCAGATACTGACGGAATGAAAGAGAGTTCCCAGAGCCAAGTCTCGGGGAAGTAAGAACGCAACTGTACTGCCTCTCCCTCCTCTCCTCCCTCTCCTCTTCTTTCTGGTGATGGTGGTGCTGGTTGTGGTAGTGCTGCAAATACTGGCCCAACAATTGACACTGGAATTGCCAAGTCAAGGAGAGCCATGTCATCACTTACTATGCGGTCTTCTAAGTAGTGATAAACTGAAAGGATAAAGGTTGCTTGTTAGTGGTGAGGGAGTGTGAAGCAGAGGAAGGAAAGGAGACAGAAGAGTGAGATGGCGATGAGTGACAGAGAGAAATGAAGAGATGGCAAATACAGTGAGTGACAAAAGGGGAAGTAAAATAGAAATGAAGAGATGGAAAGTAGAATGAGTGACAAAAGGGAAATAAAAGAGAGAAATTAAGAGATAGGAGATAGAGGAATAGGTGACAAAGGGAAATAAAAGAGAGAAATGAAGAGATGGAAAGTAGAGTGAGTGACAAAAGGGAAATGAAGAGATGTGAAATAGAAAAATAAGTTACATAGGGAAATAAAAGAGAAAAATGAAGAGCTAGCAAGTAAAAGATAAAAGATAAAAGGGAAATAGAGGAGAAAAATCAAGAGATGGGGAGTAGAGTGAGTGAGTGATAAAAGAGAAATAAAAGAGAGAATGAAGAGATGGCAAATAGAGGAGTGAGTGACAGAGGAAAAAATGGATAAGAGATAGGGATATGTGAACATGTTTCCATTTTTCTTTTTCTTTCCAATTTCCAGTGAGTGAAGGATGTCGAGAGGAACGTGAGGAAGGAAAACACGACATCACGAACAGATAAATCTTGTGTTTTTGTGGCATTTCTGAGTACGTCACATGTCCATTCTGTTTCCATCACTTTCTCTGCTCTCTGCTTCTGAATATTTGGTGAAATCTGAGACCAAGGATGGTGTAGTGAAGCAGAACACAAAGGAAGGCCAGGACTCAGTACACCTTGAGAAACATGAAGATTGAGATTAAAAGCCCAAGTGATGAGGAGCCTTGCTCTTATTTACAAACTTACAGGCATCCGTGTCAGTTGCAGTTTGTGAAAAGAAGATAAAAGGTGACAGTGATAATCTGACTGATGGCTTCCTCAAGTTGCATGTACAGAACTGGTATTGAGAGATAGCCAGTAAACCTTTAGTACTTGAGAGACATTACATCCCATGCAATAGAGAGACAAGTAAGCCTGTGGAGAGGCACAACACAACCCAACACACCACACCACAACACAATACAACATCCATGTGATACTGACGACAGGAGGGACAGTTGCCACAGCCATGTTTCCGGGAAATAGGAGCGAGTGGCCTTCTTCTCAATGTTGGTGGGGCGTTGGACTACTGCCGGCCTGCCTGTAATGCCTGGAGCACCTTGAATTTCTTGCAAGTTGTCAGCAAAGGGGATCTCTGTGGAACAATTAATTGTTTTAGCGTGGTGGCACGAGAGGCAGGTGGCTGGGCAGGCGTGGCACGGGGTGCGGGTCAGAGAGGTGGTCTTGAAGTCCTTGGGTTAGAGTCTCAAGAAGGACTGCTGCATTGGAATGGCTCTGGGTCATACTTAAAAAAAGGAAGTCAACTTGTGATATTATGTCCATGTTGGAGGGCCACTAGGAAAAAAAAAAAAAAAAAAAAAAAGAGAGAGAGAAGGCCTGCAGCATCAGTCCTCAAGACAAGGTCAGAAATTATTATAAAAGATGTTTGCTCAGCAGATGCTTGAACTGCACGGGTGCCAAGTGAAACATGTCCAGGTGTGCCAAGTGTCTCACCGCGAGTGCCAGTGACAGTGAAGCCTCTGCTACTACAGGAAGGAGAGACACCATATGACACACACACACACACACACACACACACACACACACACACACACACACACACACACACACACACACACACACACACACACACACGCCCGGTAGCTCAGTGGTTAGAGCGCTGGCTTCACAAGCCAGAGGACCAGGGTTCAATTCCCTGGCCGGGTGGAGATATTTGGGTGTGTCTCCTTTCACGTGTAGCCCCTGTTCACCTAGCAGTGAGTAGGTACGGGATGTAAATCGAGGAGTTGTGACCTAGTTGTCCCGGTGTGTGGTGTGTGCCTGGTCTCAGGCCTATCCGAAGATCGGAAATAATGAGCTCTGAGCTCGTTCCGTAGGGTAACGTCTGGCTGTCTTGTCAGAGACTGCAGCAGATCAAACAGTGACACACACACACACACACACACACACACACACACACACACACACACACACACACACACACACACACACACACACACACACACGCCCGGTAGCTCAGTGGTTAGAGCGCTGGCTTCACAAGCCAGAGGACCAGGGTTCAATCCCCTGGCCGGGTGGAGATATTTGGGTGTGTCTCCTTTCACGTAGCCCCTGTTCACCTAGCAGTGAGTAGGTACGGGATGTAAATCGAGGAGTTGTGACCTAGTTGTCCCGGTGTGTGGTGTGTGCCTGGTCTCAGGCCTATCCGAAGATCGGAAATAATGAGCTCTGAGCTCGTTCCGTAGGGTAACGTCTGGCTGTCTTGTCAGAGACTGCAGCAGATCAAACAGTGAAACACACACACACACACACACACACACACACACACACACACACACACACACACACACACACACACACACACACACACACACACACACTCTGAGGGCAAAAGAGGAGAAGACAAGCTCAAAAAGTGTCCCACACCAAAGCAAGGCACCTTCAGCAGGAAACACTGGTTGGTTCCTGTGTTGCCTGCAGAGCTGCCTTATGTCAATACACAACCAAGCTTTCTCCCACACAGGAAGGAACCCTCCACCAGGAAAATCAGACAGAGAAGCATAAATTGTGGTGAGCCAAGGACTGACGGTAGGAGGTTTAGGGACCACAGCCAGGTCTCGGGGAAGTAGGATCGAGTGGACAGTGTTTCCGCCTCTGTTGTGTGTGTCGGTGAAGGTGGTGGTGGTGGTGGTGGCGATGTTCTTGGTGGTACTGCTCCTTGTGGTGCCCGTTGTGAACTGCCCTGAGAGCGAAGTACAATGAGTCCGATGCCAAAATCCTTTGGATTCCATCCTTCAAAGTCTGAAAAAGTTTTTCACATGTTGTGAACAATTCCTAACTGCCATTATGTCCCTAAGGAATGTCATGACAAATGGGAGACGACACATTTCACTTTCTCTTAGTGAACCACAGTGTGTGGTTCTCTGGGACTCAGTAAAGACTGCCATATGCTGCCAATCACAGCAAGTCTTCACAGTGTGTGGGTGCGAACGAAGGACGTCATTTTTAGCCATCGATCGTGACACTTGCATGGTCGTGTGGCAACAATGGAACAAGTACACGGGACACCCGGGAGGCTTGCTGGGAATTTCTTGAACTTTAGGGAAGTCTCCTGGCATTGTCAAAGATCAAATGTAACGCTTACAACAACAGAAAGTTTATGTAAGAAATTCGTGTACCTTAGAGGAGAAGAGATTACAAATTCCTGTCATGGGTGAATTCATGCATTTCCTTAAGCCAATCATTCATCCACACCTTTCTACTTTGATTTTTTGGTTCCAAGCTTTCAAGGGCAAAGACAATGACAATGCATGCAGCTTCCCTACTCGTCTTGCCTGGATAAAGCACAACACACACCACAGTCAGTCACTGCACTGCTGTGTGGCAAAAACCATGATTGAACAGTTTGTGTAAACACTGTGATTGTGGAGTCATGACTGTGTCTGGCAACTTTAATGCTGGAAGGGAACCTTGGAAGGCATGTAAGTGCATCTCACAATTGCATGTTCTATTGAAGGTCCAAAAAAGAAGTTTCTGTGGGCAAGATGGAAAGTGAGATAAAGAAATAATTGTATCACCAGAAAAGAGTGTATCAACACTAAGGACACGTGTTGGTGTTGTGTTTGTAATGTATGTAGCCTTCAGTACCTGCCATTATGATTCTACCTGACTGCAGACAGTACCATATGCCTGAGTGAGCTTTGGCAAAACTTGCATTCTGAAAATATTAGTAGCTAGTAAAGAAAAAAGATTAAAAACAAAATATGTACATTCATCATTACTTGGAGAGAACCAAAGAGAGACAACAGGGATGCTGAAATGTCACTCACTAAACAGGAGAATGAAGCACAACATTGGAGGAACCCTGAGAGGAGATGCAGGTGACTCACCCAGTGATCACTTGCCTTCCTGTCACCCAGGAAAGAATCAACACCAGGACAGAGAGCCAGCCAGTGAGTGAACCACAGCAAACACACACTCAAGGGAGGAGGGGCAGTCCGCCACAGCCATTCGCGTCTCAGAGAAGTGAAAGCAAGTGGCTGTTTTTGCCATGTCCTCCATTGGCACTATGACAGTGGTAGTGGCAGTGGCAGTGGTGGTGGTGATGGCAGTGGTGGTGCAGTGTGAGTCCCATGTTAGAACACATGCACCAAGAGGGTGATGCACCAACACCACTCACACCTCCCCAAGCACAGCCACTTCCTTCCTGCCTCCCAGAAAAGAACCAGCCAACTACAGAAGCAGAGAACCAGCCACTCAGTGAACCACATGAACAAAAGACTGACGAGAGAAGGGCCATGGACCACAGCCATGTCTCGGGGAAGAAGGAGCGAATGTCTGACGTCTCTGCCTCTGCCGTGCCTGTTGGTGAAGGTGGTGGCAGTGGCAGTGATGTGTTCTCTGGTGCACTTATGCCATCAGGACCGTCAAGTGTGGTGAAGTAATCGTATTCCGCATAATAATAGTGGTAGTCTGGAAAATATGCTTGCTTAGTGAGTGTTGTTTCATTATTGGGTGACATGTAGCAGTAATAGTTGACACAGTAGCTTCATTGTTCTTGATGATCCAATGCACCATCCCTTGCCTGAAGTAACATCATAAAAAAAGAAAGAAGAAAAAAGAAAAACAGCTTGTAAATATGTCTTATAACATCTTGTTCTCAGTTTGAAGTTCCAAATCTGATGTTGCTTTGGGCAAGGCAACACAAGATGCTGTAAAGACACGACTATTTGTATGAGGAGATAAAAGTAGTTTTTTTGTTACAGAGAGAGAGAGAGAGAGAGGACAGGGATAACTTCTAAAGTCATGCCAAAGTAGCACTTCACAGTAATGTCACAAATGAAAAATGAAAGCCAAGCAGTGACAGTCAGGTGTGTTAGTGTATTGTGCCCTGTCCCTCAGAAGACAAACACATGACACAGGGACACAGGGTCTTGCAGGGCCAACTAACACAGGCAAGACACAACTGGACACTGACGGCAAGGGGAGCAGTTTCCACAACCATGTCTCAGGAAAGTAGGAACGAGTGGGTGATGATGGCTCTGCTCTTGTTCTCTCAGGCTCTGAAGCTACTGAAGCGATGTGATTTCTCCGATTAAAAGCAACTTCTCGCACTATTGATGCTGGTGGTAATATTGGTGGGCCTCTTCTTGCTCCCATACCACGAACTGCTCCTGGGAGGCCATAGTAGAGAATCATCTCTGGAAGCCATAATGAGGTGATTGTAGAAAGATAAAGGTAGTTTTCCTGTGACTTGGTTTCTATCTGGTTTTTATTTGGGTTTCAGAGAGAGAGAGAGAGAGAGAGAGAGAGAGAGAGAGAGAGAGAGAGAGAGAGAGGGTGGGGATAACTTCAGAAATCATGCTGAAGTAGAAAGCTTAACAATATTACTAATGATAACCAAGCAGTGACAGAGTCAGGTGTGTTAGTGTGTGGTGGCCTGTCCCTCAGGAGACAAACACATGACACAGGAACACAGGGATGCAGGGATCGACTTGCAGTGCCAGCCAACAAATGCAAGACACGACTGGATACTGACGGCAAGGATAGCAGTTTCCACAACCATGTCTCAGGGAAGTAAGATCGAGTGGGAATCCCATGATAATGAGGGGCTGGCCTTCCCATTGGAGGTCCTCGTATCATATAGTCAACTCCTGCTGCCACAGCCACTCCATTTCCATGGGCTGCATAGGGTATGCGCCAATCTGGAAGCCATAATGAGGCGATATAATGACACATAGACTGACTGGTGACTGACGGCACAACCAGCGCTGACCTTCTAGTGGAGGTGGTGAGGACAGTGTACTGGTCTATATGTGGGAAAAGATTACTCAAGACGTGTGATGGTTCGTTAGTGAGAGTATCCTGGAAGACTAGATATCCGTGAACGTGTTTGGTGATGTGGTCTAGCGGTGGTGATCCCTTCCTGCTAGTAAGGCTGATCATGATGAGGGGAACTAAACCATTTACCACCAAAGGGATGGAGACATTAGAATGATGAGGCAAAACACCAGCAATCTCTCAGTCTCCCTGTACGGTATTTTGCATCACCTTGCCTTCATCTCATCTCTGTGTCACCCTCACTGCTTTGCCATTACTCTCTCTGAATACCTGCAGCAGTGAAGACACACGAATGTAGCCACAATACTGACTCCTCTTTTACTACAAATAACTGTGGCACCAAGTAGACACACTTATCTTGCCAGGGTTCTGATTCAGCCTCTGCCATCACTGTCACAGCTGGACCAGAGGACTAGCTGGGAGAGGAAGCTTATGGGACAGAACCCTTGGTAGGACGCTCCAGGGAAACAGAAGCTTATCACAGCCGCTCATTTAAAAGTACTTCGATTGGCTGTAGTTGTGAGACGGGCCGGCGGCGAGACACTGCAGAACGTGGTGACTGTCTTTGTCTTTGATGGTGCCAGAGAAGACAGGCACTAGGGAAGAGTAAGAAGTGTGTTTCCACCACCAGAAGGATCAGAGGCACACTACAAGAGCCGCACCACCCAAACAACCCGCCTGGAAGGATACCACACAGGCCAGACACTGACGGCAGGAGGGAAAGTGACCACAGCCAGGTCTCGGGGAAGTAGGAGCGAGCGGCCTCCTCCTCCTCCTCCTGCTGCTGTGTGGGTGATGGAGTAAGCTGTCCTGTGGTGGTGGTGGTGGTGGTGGTGGTGAAGAGCACTGCTGTGGCGGTGGTAGTAGGGAACGGTACTGCTGAAGCGATGGTGGGGAAGAACTGTGGTGGAGTGGTGATAGTGTAGTACCATTCTGTGAGGGGGGAGGGGTAAAGAAGACTTGGACTGCCACCATTATTGTAGGCTGCACTCTTTAAAAATGTTAGTGGGTCCCAGACACACAAAGGATATTCTATAAAGGAAGCCCCCTGGTGGAGAGATGAGGTGGCAGTGTTACCACTTCTCCCCATCGCTGACTTAACTCTACCTAACTTTCACCAGATTGAGCTCTCCGTTCTGTAGTCCCACAGAGTACCTAATAATGTCACACCCTCCCCAGCTCTTGCTTCTGTATCATCCTCCCAGAGTAAGAGTGTCACTCTCCCCAGCTCTTGCTTCTGTATCATCCTCCCAGAGTAAGAGTGTCACTCTCCCCAGCTCTTGTTTCTGTATCATCCTCCCAGAGTAAGAGTGTCACTCTCCCCAGCTCTTGCTTCTGTATCATCCTCCCAGAGTAAGAGTGTCACTCTCCCAGCTCTTGCTTCTGTATCATCCTCCCAGAGTAAGAGTGTCACTCTCCCCAGCTCTTGCTTCTGTATCATCCTCCCAGAGTAAGAGTGTCACTCTCCCCAGCTCTTGCTTCTGTATCATCCTCCCAGAGTAAGAGTGTCACTCTCCCCAGCTCTTGCTTCTGTATCATTCCCCCAGAGTAAGAGTGTCACTCTCCCCAGCTCTTGCTTCTGTATCATTCCCCCAGAGTAAGAGTGTCACTCTCCCCAGCTCTTGCTTCTGTATCATTCCCCCAGAGTAAGAGTGTCACCTCCTTAACTCTTGCTTCTGTATCATCTCCCCAAAGAGGTCTTTGTTTTTCTGCCCCACAGTAATGATGTCACACTCTCCCCACCACTTATGTTTTGTGCAAGTCACCCATAGTAATGATGTCATAAAGTCCGTCACATTTGAAGACTCAAGTGGAAGTTAATGTGTATTTGAGATAATTAACTGCTTTCAATTAAGAGTTCCTCAAAGACTAAGAAGACCTGATGATGTGGCAGAAAGAGGAGGAGGAGGAGGAGGGTGTTGTTATTGTTGCTGTTGTTGTTCATTACTTATTATTTGTCAAGTGGTTTGTGGGAGGTGACATCACTTCTGAGTTAGTATGGTGGTGAGGGAGACACTTTCCTCACCATCCCCAAGACACCAATAAGGAACACTCACCACGAAAGTGGCAGGGTCTGTTCTCCACCTTCAGATCCGTAAACACAAATAGTCCAGATTTCTGCCAGGGAAAAAGAAGTTGTAGTTGTAATAATCATTGTAGTAGTGCAAGATGTAATAGTAGCACTTAAACACAATTTTGTATAATATATTGTAATCCTGCAGACAAAATGCTGATAAATATGGAGGTGGACAGAATAGAGGTGAAAGATTGAGAATATTGATGAACTCTTGCATTAGGGAGATGTACAGAATAGTGATGAAAGACTGAACTCTTGCATTAGGAAGGTGGACGGAATAGGCATGAAAGATTGAGAATACTGATGAACTCTTGCATTAGAGAGATGGACAGAATAGTGATGAAAGACTAGGAATACTGACTAACTCTCACATTACGGAAATGGACTGAAGAGTGATGAGAGACTGAGAACATGCTGATTAACTTTTCTAGCACTAAAGCAGCTCACTTAAGTATCCAGTCCTGCAGAGCTTACCTCAAACATTTTAATGGCATCCACACCCTCAGTATAGTGACCGTAGGGATGCCAAATGGACCTCTTCACCACTCCAGCAGGCTCCTCCTCAGCAAAGGGTATGGGCATTCCTGGTCGTAGAGGATCAGTGGTGTCTGCTTCATCTTCCTCTGGTGGGTGAAGGAAGGGAGGGATTTGAAAGGACGTCTGGGAGAGAAAGCAGCTCATATTCTTTGTGTCACTGTCTTGATGTTTAGCCAGTTTAGTGGAAATGAGACTTTGAGGGAGCTGTGAGAGAGGTTAAAGTCAAGAGGAAGGAGTGAAGGAACCATAAGAGAGGGAGACAACTGGATGAACATGGAGATAGATGGACAAGAGGATACTATAAGATCAGGAAAAGTCAGTGTCTGAGAAACATTTAAAAAGTCTAGTTTTCCACATAGGATGGTAGACATCTGGAACAGCTTGAACGATGAGATTGTAACAGCAGAAAGTGTGCATAAATTTAAGGAAAAGTTGGATAAAATTAGATATGGAGACAGGTTACTATGCACCCTGCTAGAATCTTGCAAAATACAACTAGGTAAATACACAACACACACACACACACACACACACACACACACACACACACACACACACACATACACAAGAAAAAGCCATAAAGTTATTCCCAGTTTTGAGTGTGCTAGAGTAAGGCAGCCACACCTTCTCTCATTTCATTCTTACAGGTTCCTATTTTTTTCTATTACATTCCTTTCATTCCCCTCTTCCTCTTCTTCTTCATCCTCTCATTTCCCCTCAAGATCCAAATGTCCTCAGTACTCACCCCTCTTTTTTTGGCAGTATTCATTATCGTTAATCTGTGAGTTCTCTGTGTCACCAACTATTGCCTTCTTGACCACCTTAAACACACCCTCCAGTGTTAGGTGGTCCTCATTTGACTGCAGAAGCTCCACACTCTTGTCCACCACACCTGCGGAGAATCAGATTGAGGTGGTGTGTGGTGAGGTAAGGTGTGGTAAGGTAAGGTGAAGTGTGGTGAGGTTAGGTCATGTCAGGCAAGGTTAGATTAAGTTTGGTTAAGTTAGGTTAGGTTAAATTTAAAGTTTAATTCTCAGGTTAAATTACATTAAAATTTAGTTGGGTTAAGTTAGGTTAAGTTAGATTGTGTCAGATTGTTAGGTTAAATTAACTTAAAATTCATGTAAGTTATATTCAATTTGGTTATGTCAGATCAAGGTTAGGTTAGGTTGAGTTGAGCTGGGCTGGGCTGGGCTGGGTTAGGTTAGGTTAGGTTGAGTTGAGTTGAGGCAGATTGGGTTGAGCTGGGCTGGTTTAGGTTAGGTTGAGTTGAGCTAGGTTAGGTTAGGTTAGGTTAGGTTGAGTTGAGTTGAGTTAGATTGGGTTGGGTTTGGGTAGGGTAGGTTAGGTCGTGTGGGGTGAGGTGATGCCAGTGACTCACCCAGACTGCAGAGAGAGTTTGGTTCAGCATTAAGGTCAAGGTGGACCTCCTCGCCAGGCTCAGCTTTATTAGTGGACCAGGCAAGACTCACCAAGTTGGTCAGGCACTTCTTGATTCGGATCTCCTGCATTGCTGACACCACCTCACCGTCTGGCCGTGTGTACCAGACCAGCACCTGCACACACACACACACATGGAGAGAAAATGTTGTGTTTATTAGTGCTCCAAATAATTTCCTCCTTGTACAAACATTATCAGTATTACTATTTCTTTGCTAATTTTCATCATTGTATCTGTTTCTATCTTTTACTATTCTTCTCAACACATGGAATAGTAAGAGGAGTGTGTGGAATGGCACCATGTCACTTACAACGATGATAATAACATGAATTGATAACTAGGAATAATACTACTACATTTCTGATAGATTAGTACAAACTTTTCACACACCTTAGCAGATGGGGAGGCTGTGAGGTGAATGGTGAGGGGCAGGCTGAGCACACCCCTTGCTACACCCTCAGTGGCGGGCGGCAGGGGCACCAGCAGCAGGGAGGAGTCAATGGGGAGGTCGGTGTCAGTAAGGGTGTGTTCCTCAGTGTGAGTGAACTGGATTTGACCTCTAGAGACAAGCTGTGTGTGGGGAAAGAGGGAGATGGATCAGTTGTGGTGTGATTTTTGTTTAACACACACACACACACACGATGCAAAATTGTTAAGAAAAGTGAGATGTGACAAAGATTGCGAACTACTCCAGGAAGACTTGGACAGAATATGGAAATGGAGCTGTACATGGCAAATGGAGTTCAACACGACAAAATGCAAGAAATTAGAGTTTGGCAAGAGTGAAAGAAGAATCAGGAGTATGTACAAGATAGGAAATGAAGACATAAAAACCAGTCATGAAGAAAAAGACCTTGGGGTGACAATTACCAATGACCTATCGCCAGAGAGACATATAAACAAAATAATTGGAGAAGTATTGAACTTATTGAGGAACATAAGAGTGGCGTTCGTATATTTAGATGAAGAAATGATGAAGAAAATAATTACTGCAATGATAAGACCAAGGCTTGAATATGCAACAATACAGTGGGCTCCGAACTTAAAGAAACACATAAGGAAACTAGAGAAAGTACAGAGGGCTGCAACAAAAATGGTGCCTGACTTAAGAGATTTGACTTATGAAGACAGACTGAACAGAATGCAACTTCCGACCCTGGAAAACAGAAGAGAAAGGGGAGACCTGATAGCAATATACAGAGTGATGATTGGCATGGAAAAATGGATAGGGAAGATCTGTGTATGTGGAATGAAAGAATGTCGAGAGGGCATGGGAAAAACTAAAATGGCCACTTATAGGAGAGATGTGAAAAATATAGCTTCCATCATAGAAGGGTGGAAGCATGGAATAGTTTAGACGTGGAAGTGGTCAACGCAAGGAATATTCATGATTTTAAGAAAGAGCTGGACATTAGTAGATATGGAGACGGGACAGTACGAGCATAGCTCTTTTCCCGTATGTTACAATTAGGTAAATACAATTAGGTAAATACACACACACACACACACACACACACACACACACACACACACACACACACACGAGACTAGGAATGGAATAAAAGTGACTTACACGAACATAGATGGATTTCTGTCTAAGAGGCTAGAATGTATGGATTACCTAAGAAATAACGAACCGGACAAAATGTGTGTAGTGGAAACAAAGCTCAGGCCCGAAATAAAGCTAGACTGGTTTGTTGTAAAACACTACAAAGTATGGAGAAATGATAGAAAAAATAAAGGAGGTGGTGGTATAATGGTTCTTACTAAGGAAGATCTGATAGTGAAGGAGGTGAACTATAGTAAGAGAAATGAGGAAGTGATAAGTATGCTTATAACAGATGGCAAGAGGGACATTAATATTATAACAGTATACATACCACCCAGAACCAATGCTTGGGAATATGAACAGTACCAAATGGTGATGAGAAATACTCTAGACAGAATGAAGCAAGAACTCATCAGAAAGGATAGAGTGATGATAGTTGGAGACTTTAATTGCAAAGAAATAGTGTGGGAAGACTACGAAGTGGTGAATGGTGGTGAGTGGGCAGAAGAATTGTTAAAGGTAGCAACAAATAACTTGATGACACAGTGGGTGAGATCACCAACAAGGTGCAGGGGACAAGATGTTGCAGCAAGGTTGGATTTGGTATTTACCAGGGAATCTCTAAAAGAGGAAATTGAACATGAAAGTCCCTTGGGGAAAAGCGATCATGATGTCCTAAGCTTTGAGCTGGATACAGAATTAAGCACGAATAAGATTGTGGAATGCAGGGAGGAAAAATTAAATTATACTAGGGCAAATTATAACCATATAAGGGAGTTCTTTAATGAAATTGACTGGTCCGTGGTATACCAGGAAAGAGATATGCAATTGAAATACGATAAATTTATGGATTTGTATAACTCTGCTGTGAAAAAGTTTGTGCCATATTACAGAAAGAGGACTTTAAATAATAAACAGTGGTTTAATAGAAATTGTGAAGAAGCAAAAAAGAACAAAGAAAAGGCATGGAAGAAACTTAAGAAAAACAGTGATGTATTATCAAGAGAAGGCTACAAAACAGCAAGGAATAGATATGTTGAAGTAAGGAGAACAGCACAGAAGGAATATGAACAGAGGGTGGTGGAAAACTGTGATAGTGACCCAAAAATGTTTTACAAATTCATAAATGGAAAACTAAATAAAAGGGAGGCAATAGAAAAGGTAAAAAACGGGGAAGAAGTATATGAAGATGCTGGAGATATAGCTGAAATTTTGAACGACAACTTTTGCAAAGTGTTTACAAAGGAGGAGCATTTTATGGGAGGAAGGCCTACGGAAATAAAGCAAATGCAGGACATCATGGTTACTAAGGAAGATGTAAGGAAAATTATAAGCAATCTGGATATTAATAAATCAATGGGGCCTGATGGCATATCTGGGAGGTTGCTAAAAGAATGTAAGGATCAATTGTTGAACCCCATATTTGATATTGTGGAAACCTCCATACGAACAGGATTAGTCCCGAAAGAGTGGAAAAGAGCTGACATTGTGCCTATATATAAGAATGGTAGTAGAATGGAACCGCTAAATTATAGACCAGTATCGTTGACTAGTATATTGTGCAAGGTATGTGAAGAAGTAATTAAAGCTAAGTGGAGTGAGTATCTAGAAAGTGAAAACATTCTGAGTGAAAGGCAGTTTGGTTTCAGAAAAGGAAGATCGTGTGTATCCAATTTATTATGTTTTTATTCAAGAGTGACTGACATACTACAACATAGAGAGGGATGGGTGGATGCTATCTACCTGGACTTGAGAAAGGCCTTTGATAAAGTACCACACAATAGACTGATGTGGAAACTAAAGATGATTGGAGGAGTAAATGATAAACTAGCAAAATGGATGGAAAATTACTTAATGGGAAGAGAAATGAGAACAGTGGTGAGAGGAAGGAAGTCCGAGTGGAAGAAGGTAACCAGTGGAGTTCCACAAGGGTCAGTGCTTGGTCCCATCATGTTTTTGATTTATGTTAATGATATGCCAGTAGGAATTGACAGTTATATGAACATGTTTGCGGACGATACTAAAATTATGAGGAGAGTAAAGAATGTGGAAGATTGTAACAAGTTACAGGAAGATCTTGATAAAATATATGAGTGGAGTAAAGAGTGGCAGATGGAATTTAATATAGACAAGACCCATGTTATGAAAATGGGAAGAAGTAGATACAGACCAAACTGGGATTACAGGCTGGGTGATGAGAAAATTAAAGAGACCAATGAGGAGAAAGACTTAGGAGTAACCGTGCAAAACACTTTGTCACCGGAGAAACACATTAACAAGATTTTTTGGAAAACATACAACATGCTTCAAAATATTGGCCTTGCATTCCACTACCTAGATGAAGGAATGATGAAGAAGATATTATGTACCTTAATAAGACCCCAGTTAGAATATGCAGCATGTGTCTGGTCACCGCATATGAAGAAAAATGTGAAGAAGGTAGAAAGGGTACAGAGGCTGGCAACAAGGATGGTACCAGGACTCAGGGAGTTAGACTATGAGGAAAGACTGAGGAAGCTGGGGCTGACCACATTAGAAGAGAGAAGAACAAGAGGAGACATGATAACTATGTATAAATTGGTGAACAAGATTGACATACTGGATAGAGAGTTGATAAAGGTGACCACAAGTAATCATCTCCGAGGACATGGAAAAAGCTAATAAAGGACATCTGTCTAAATGACGTGAGAAAATACAGTTTCCCGCATCGTAGCATTGATAAGTGGAATAAACTGAGCAGTCATGTCGTTGACGCGGTGTGTGTCAATCAGATGAAAGAGAGATATGACAGGAATGGACAAGGAGACAGGACACAGAGAGCTTAGCTCGGGCCCTGTAATACACAAATAGGTAAATACAAATAGGTAAATACACATGCACACACACTGAAGATTGGTCTATGAGCTCTGAGCTCGCTCCGTAATGGGGAAGACTGGCTGGGTGACCAGCAGGCGACCGAGGTGAATTACACACACATGCATGACAGTCAACACTCAGCAAATACAGTAAGAAATTGCACAAAGAAGAGCAAAGAAAGACACCAAAATATAATAGTGTTCCTTAGAGCAACAAATCAATGCAACACACCAATTACTACAGAGAACAAAGAATCACTGAAGCATAACAAAACTTGAATGCATCCTTTACAAACACAATAAGACAACAACACACAACTAACATGTACAGTGAAGTTAGCCTTGGAGTCCCTCGTGCCAGCATACATGACACAGAGACAGAGAGAGAGAACACAGATTCACCAAAGCATAACAAAACTTGAATGCATCCTTTAGAAACACAATAAGACAACAACACAACTAACTAACCTGTATGGTGAAGTTAGCCTTAGAGTCCCTCGTGCCAGCATACATGACAGAGACCGTGAAGTTTTGTGTCTCCCCAGCGTGGCACCTCAGCTGGACCTCCGGGGTTTTGATCACAAGGGAGGAGTTTGAAGGGGAGTAGTAGGTCTTGACTCTGTGACTGTCGGCTGACTTGTACATAATTGGGCTCCAGGACCTTTCGGGGTTTTCAATTCGCGGGTATCTTGGTGAGGAGATCTGCAAGCAAATGGGGGTGATGTTTGGTAAGAAAGTGTTTGGTGAAATGTAGAAGAAACTGGGGTGTCTGGTGAAGAGATTGCAAAGAAATGAGGGGTTTTGGTGAGAGGAGAGGAAGAGATAAGACAGGAAAGCTATAGACAGTCAGCTAGAAGACAGGAGAGCAAAGACAAACAAGCACGACCATCACCTAAAGGAAAAGAAAATATGAAATTGTATAGTGTGTGTGTGTGTGTGTGTGTGTGTGTGTGTTTCACTGTTTGATCTGCTGCAGTCTCTGACGAGACAGCCAGACGTTACCCTACGGAACGAGCTCAGAGCTCATTATTTCCGATCTTCGGATAGGCCTGAGACCAGGCACACACTACACACCGGGATAACAAGGTCACAACTCCTCGATTTACATCCCGTACCTACTCACTGTTAGGTGAACATGGGCTACACGTGAAAGGAGACACACCCAAATATCTCCACCCGGCCAGGGAATCGAACCCCGGTCCTCTGGCTTGTGAAACCAGCGCTCTAACCACTGAGCTATGTGTGTGTGTGTGTGTGTGTGTGTGTGTGTGTGTGTGTGTGTGTGTGTGTGTGTGTGTGTTTACCTAGTTGCATTTACCTAGTTCTAGTTTTACAGGGCCTGGGCTTTATGCTCGTGTGGCCCCGTCTCCATATCTACACTTATCCAATCTTTCTTAAAAACTATGCACACTCGTTGCAGACACTACTTCTTCATTCAAACTGTTCCACGTCTCAACACATCTTTGCGGGAAACTATAGTTTTTAATATCTCTTACACATTTCCCTTCCTCAGCTTCTTACTAAGCGATCTTGTGCTTCGACTGGCATATTCTTCTCTCAGGATCAGATGTGTGTGTGTGTGTGTGTTTACCTAGTTGTGGTTTACAGGAGGGGAGTAAACTCATGGTGTCCCATCTCTGTACCTTTTATCAAATTTCTCCTTACAAGTGTGCACAGTCCCAGCCATTACAACCTCCTCATCAAGTTCATTACAAGTGTTCACAACTCTATGAGGGAAACTAGACTTCTTGACATCTCTCCTACAAAAATCCTTTCTCAACTTTAAACCATGTCCTCTTGTACTGCGTGTGTCCAATAGTAAAAAGTCTTCTTTATCCACATCCTCCATACCATTAACCATTCTATAAACATGTATCAAATCTGTGTGTATGTGTGTGTGTCTTACCTCTATGGAGAAATCCTCATGCTTCGGGTAGATGTATTCCACTAACCCTCTAGCGTCAGTGGTGATATTCCTGCAGGTGTCGCCTTTGCAGATTGTCATCAGCTCGTTGGCAGCTGGTTCATCTGAGGGCAGTGTCACCTTGAACTGTCGGGAGAATGGTGATGATAGTGGTGGTGGCGATCAGAGGGAAGGTTTGGTGGTGGTGGTAGTGGTAGTTCTCTATGGCAAAATATTGCACCTCCTCCTCCTTCCCATCCTCCTCCTCCTCCTCCTCCTCCTCCTCACCTGGCCAGTGTAGGGAAGATTAGGCTTGACATACTCCTCCTTCCCTACATGCTTGAATTTAAGAACCTTCCGCTGTACATCTATCTGTCCTGTAGCCTGCGCCTCCTCCCCCGTGCCTTCCTCCACCACCTTGGCCACCACATTGACGGTGGAGTGGCCATAACTGGTGCTTAGGGAGGTGCTCATGGCAATGGTGAAGTTCTCACAGCCGGTGATCTATGGGGGGGTTGAAATGGTAGAGGGTTGAGTGTGGTTTGGGTGGGGTGTGTTTCTGAGAGAGAGAGAGAGAGAGAGAGAGAGAGAGAGAGAGAGAGAGAGAGAGAGAGAGAGAGAGAGAGAGAGAGAGAGAGAAAAGAACAGTACTCACCGGTCTTGTTACTTTGTAGTGGTCAGGTTTACGGATGTCAAAGGTCACTTCTCCCTTTACTGGCTGGCCATACGTGTACCTGACGTGTCACAAATGTTATTATTGTTATTATTATTGTTGCTATTATTGTCTTTATTATTATTATTATTATTATTATTATTATTATTGTTCTTTTTCTTCTTCTTCTTCTTATTCCTCTTGTTATTGTTGTTGTTATTGTTCTGTTTTTTCAAAGGTGACCTAATGAAGACAGCCGTGCCTAAACAATGGTGACAGAAATGGCAAGCAATATCAAGCACTCATAATATCACAAATGTTATAATTGTTCGTATTAATATTAACATATTACGAAACACGTGAAGTGGTACTCGCACACTTAATTGTGATAATGATGATAGTAATAATAATAACAATAACAATAATAGTAATATATTATGTGTGAAAAGTAAATAAGATGACAAAAAAAAATGAGCCACTCAAAAATAAATACAAAGATAACATTCTCTCTCTCTCTCTCTCTCTCTCTCTCTCTCTCTCTCTCTCTCTCTCTCTCTGACGATTTCCTTCTCCCTGTTTTGATCAACTTCTTTTTTTCTTTTTCATTTCTTCTCTTTCCTCTTATCAAAAATGTATGACCAAGCTGTTCTTTTTCTTTTCTTATCTTTCCTCTTATCAAAAATGTACACTTATTCATTTCCTTTCCTTATCTTTCCTCTTATCAAAAACGTAATATATCCTGTTCTTTTGCTTATCTTTTCCTGTATCAAAAAATGTACATCCCCCATCTTTATTTTTTCCTCTTTTCTCTTATCAAAAATGTATGTTTATTATTTTCCTTCTCCTTATCTTTTCCCTCATAAAAAATGTATGCTACCCAAATCTTTTCTTTTCCTTATCTTTTCCTCTTATCAGAAATGTACACTTATTCTTTTCCTTTTCCTTATCTTGTCGCTAATCAAAAATATAATATATCTTGTTCTTTTGCCTATCTTTTCTTTTATCAAAAATGTACACCCCCAATCTTTTTTTCTCTTATCAAAAATGTACACACCCATTCTTTTTTCCTCTTTTCTCATCAAAAATGTACACCCACAATCTTTTTTTTTCTCTTTTCTCTTATCAAAAATGTACACCCCAATCTTATTATTTTTTTTTTTTTTTGTTCCCTCTTTTCTCTTATCAAAAATATATGCTTATTCTTTATATGCCCTTCCCTCTCCCCTCCACTGTAGTACTTACATAGCACAAACTCGGTAGTGCAGACTCTTGGTAGTAGCCAGAATGTAGGGTGGTGACTGCAGGGTGACTTCAAAACGCGGCAACACAAAATCCTCTATCTTGAATGTCTGCACCGCCTTGGATCCTCCCACTGGCGACTCCACATGGATCTTATACGTCCCCTAGGGGTGTAAAAGATGGGTTCGGTGAGATGCCCATAAATCCTGTTAGAAATCCTTAATGTGTCCTTAAATCCATTTTGAAATCTCTAAATCCCTTATCTCTCTCTTTAAAACCCTAATTATTCCTTATCTCATGTCAATCCTTTATCATTGGCCTTGAATTTCACTTGCTACCCTTGATCCCATTACCCCAGTGTTCCCCCATGGCTCACCTCCTCGGGCTCGTTAATCAGTTGGAACTCCTGGTGGATCAGACCCCCGGGGCTCTCCACTCTGACCCACTGGGCGATGCGGCTGCCGGACGGGGACTCGATCCACATCTCCGGGTACTGGTGGATTATTGTTGTTGTTGTTATTATTATCATTATTATTATTGGTGGTGGTGGTGTTATTATTTTTGTTATTGTTATTTTTGTTACTATGTTGAAAGAAAACAAGAAAATGAGTTATTGTTGTTATTGTTATTGCTGTTATTTTTACTGTTGTTATTGCTGGTGTTATTGTTATTATTATTATTGTTCTTTTGTATATTGAAATCAAGAAAATGATGTTGTTATCGTTATTATTGTTATTGTTCTTACTGTTCTTAGTGTTCTTATTGTTATTGTTATTGTTATTACGTATGTTGAAGTAAAGAAAACAGGAAAATATGAATAAATACGAAAGAAAGACAACCTCATAAAAAGCAAGCGAATAATAACAATAATAATAATAATAATAATAATAACTAATAATAATAATAATAATAATAATAATAATAATAATAATAATAACAGAAATAAAACTGAGTAGACAAGTGAACGAAAAAAAAAGAATCAACACATGTAAAATAAAAAAAAAAATTGAAAAAAATACAAGAAAATTTCCCCCCCCCCCATTGCACTCCCAGAACAACGCCCCACCTCGCCCCCTTCCCCCTCCAAAAAAAAAAGGAAAGGAAAAAAAAAAAAAATTATTACATGTAAATAGAAAAAAAAATTATCCTATGCATGTCCATAACAACCCCTGCCCTCTTTCCACCCCCAAAAAAAAAATAAATAAATAAATAACAAAGAAAAGAAAAGAAAAAAAATCTTGCCACATACTCTTAAAAAAAAAAAAAAAAAATTAGATAGATTCCCCAATAGACTTCCACAATCCTCGTATTGTAAACCTTATCTTTGCCCTTAATCCCTTCAGCACCATGACGTGTTTCCCTGTTCACTCTGCTTACTATTTGGTGATTTGATACAGCTTCAGAAACTCATGTGGGGGATTAAAGTAGTAAAGACTGTACCCATTAACCATTGTGACCTCCATAGACCCTTTCTGATGCAAATAAAATAGTCAAATCGTGCACAAAATCTCATGGTAGAAATGTGCCCCAGTGCTGAAGGGGTTAAATACCTTTTCATCGTGCCTGAATCCCGTATATGTGTCATTAAAGAAAAATAAATTAACACAACTTACCGTTCACTCCCAGAACAACACCTCCCCTACAAAAAAAGAAAAAATAAAGGAAAAGAATAAAAGAAAAGAAAAAATGAAATGACTTACCATGCCTGTGAAAACTCTAAGGTAAGGCCCGTAAACGGTGAGGATCCTGAACTGCACCTTCTGTCCCGGGGCGTAAAGGAACTTGTCTGTCTGTACGAATGTCTGAGAGGCTGCGGCGAACTTGATGGTTTCAGTGTGGGTGACTGACTTGCCTCCCAGTGTCCCGTTGATGTGGAGTTTGCCCCTCATGTGATCCACCGCCGGTACTGGGATGGACCGACACACCTCCGTCTGGCCTGTGAGAGAGAGAGAGAGAGAGAGAGAGAGAGAGAGAGAGAGAGAGAGAGAGAGATTGTCATTAATTGTTGTAAACATATAGAAAGTTAATATTTCAAAGACACCACTACTACTACTACTACTACTACTACTACTTTCTATGAAGAAGGGGAAAATTGGCCATGGGCAACATAAACGAAGAAAAAAAAAAAAAAGGGTCTACATAGTTATTAGTTCCCTTGCAGTTCCGAGAGAATTACCCAAAAGCCAGGGACAAATGTCTTGAAACCTCCCTCTTAAATGAAGTCGTAGGAAGTTGTAAATACAGAAGCAGACAGGGAGTTCCAGAGTTTGCCAGAGAAAGGTATGAAAGACTGAGAGTACTGGTTAACTCTTGGATTAGAAAGTTGGACTGAATAGGGGTGAGAGGAAGAAGAAAGCCTTATGCAGTGAGGCCGCAAGAGGGGAGGCATGCATTTAGCAAGATCGGAAGAGCAGTTAGCATGAAAATAACTGTAGGAGATGGAAGGGAAGCAACATTCTGGCGGTGAGAGAGGCTGAAGACAGACAGTCAGAGGAGGAGTTGATGAGACGAAAAACTTTTAATTACT
>NC_059290.1:11520945-11525945 GCF_017591435.1 Portunus trituberculatus
CGGCTATTCATAAGAGGAGAAGCGCAGTTTGTCATTCTTTACACGTACAGGACTTCCACTTGCTGCTGTCTCCCCGTTTCCTTTTTTTTTCTTCTTATTCTTATCCTACTTTTGCTTATTTAATGTATTACTTTCATTTGATTATTATTCCATTTTTAGAGTGTTAAGTGGAGTTAATCCCTCAAGGCGCCATACGCATCATAAACTTGCCAGTACTAAAAGACCAATAGCTTGTCATCAATGAGAAATAAGCATCGTAAACTGCTAATGAAATGACATGGAAAATACATAAATAAATAAACAAAACGAGTCTTTTATGTACGAATATCTAGAGTTAAAACTTAGGCATAGCTTTATAGAGTGATTGACATGTATCTGTGTGCAGGAGGTGGTGTTGCGTGTGTTGCGTGCGCGGGAAGGAAGGTTGGCCCTCCCTCACACTCAGACAACATACACGCGACTTAATGTGACTTTTCTGAGTAGCTAAGGCCTTGTCACCAGTCACGGCTTAACACCTTGAGTACCGTGACGCATTTCCATATTCATTCTGCTTACTATCTGGTGATTTTTTTTTTTTTTTTTACAATTTCAGAAGCTTATGTGTGGATTAAAGTAGTGAAGATTGTAGTCATTAATATTCCGACCTCCATAGACCCTTCCCAATGTCAATAAAATGGTCTAATCGTACACAAATCGCAAGGTAAAAATGTGTCCCAGTACGGAAGGGGTTAATGACGATTGATTTCATTTATTGTATCTTCATCGTAAAGAAACAATAAATAACAATAATGAGCCTGATTGTTATTTGTTGCGCGGTTAGGTCAGGTCAGGTCAGGTGTAGGTAAAGAAACTTAATTGACCTTTGTATCAGCGCTTCCATGATCTTTCGTATTTTTTTTATTTTTTTTATTGTTTTATCCATCAAGTTCTGCTGACTTTCTTCTACATTTCATACACTACTTCCCTCTTCTCTTGTATCCTTAAATTGTCAAAAAGTAGATTAATTTTGATATCGCACGGTATATCTCCTGCCTTGGTGTGCCGTGACAGGGAAAAAGCCTCAAAACCCCTGATACACTACAAAAACTTTTCCCCAAGAACACCGAGAACACACGACACACACCCCTTCAATAACCCACTCACCTAAAATGGCAATAACGCAAGGAAAACGAGACTGTCATTGCTGGAAAAGTGTAAAAAAAAAAAGTATTGCTAAGATTGAACATTTTATTTTTATCCCATGTCAGACACGAAGGGGAAAAAAAAAAAGTAATTTATTGCGTCGAAGCATATATCCTTGAAAAACAGATATCCCGCAATTTAATCCTTTCAGTACCAGGACACATTTTCATATTCATTCTGCTTACTATTTGGAGATTTCATACAGCTTCAGAAACTCGTGTGGTGATTAAAATAGTAAAGAAAGGGCATTAATCTTCTGACCTCCATAGACCTATCTTAATGTTAATAGAATCGCCTAATGACACCAACAATTCATGACAAAAAAATGCATTCCAGTACTGAAAAGGTTAAACAAGTCAGTCTCGTAATAACACCATACTCACCCTGAACACCAAGCCACCACCGCCACAAACACGGTCAGTCCCAGGAGACGCCTTGCGGGACACCACCTCGCCATGCCGCCGGGCCAGCGATACAAGACGACAGAGGTTAACTTGTCTCTCCTCCACAACGCACTCAGTCCTCACACTCCCAGTAACACACACAGCTCACCAATGCGTGCGCTGTGGACTGTGGAGGCGTGGAGGCGAGCGAGTGTATTATTTGAATGCCCCCCCCTCCCGAACCCCGCTCATATGCCATCTCGCTCCACCATTATTTCTACTTGCCACTCGTTCATCTCTCGCCTTCTTGATTGACCGAGTTTTGTTTTCAGTCTGAGTGGGTTTTGACTCCTTTCAGTTTGGATTTAGTTAGAAATGTTTGATGGTTTTTGTTGTTTTGGTTTTTATGATTTGCTTGGTGGATACTCTGGCATCTTACTTATCTGTCTCTCCTCCCTCATCTCCCTCCCTCCATTCTGCATTCTCCTCCTCCTCTCAGAATTAGTTCTTAGAGTCTGACGCATGTAGTTTGACTGGGATTTTCCTCATTTCGCAAGCCAGCGTCGCTATTTTTTATTACTATTTTTGCTTCGTGTGTGTTCTTGTGTATACTGTCCAGTGTTAGATTTTTCATACTTTAACCTTAAGTCAATCTTTGCCCAGGGGGTTGGTGGCAAGGCCCATCCTCCTCCTTTGTTATAATGATTTATTAATTCAACAATAAATGTATTAATCAGTCAATCATGTGTGTCTGAGAGAGAGAGAGAGAGAGAGAGAGAGAGAGAGAGAGAGAGAGAGAGAGAGAACAGGTAGCGTCTTTTTTTAATAAACAAATGAATGGGTAAATACTAAATAGACAAATAAACAAAGGAATAGAGATTTAAGAAACGAAGGAAATGAAACTAACATTCTCTCTCTCTCTCTCTCTCTCTCTCTCTCTCTCTCTCTCTCTCTCTCTCTCTCTCTCTCTCTAGGAAACATTTGCAAGGTCTCAATAAACCCCGCGCTATTTCATGATACGCTTGACTTTCGCCGCGTCCTCTTTTTCCTCTTCTTAATTCCTTCATTTGTTGACATGGTGGTGATGGTGGTGGTATTATTATTATTATTATTCTGTGCTTCTTATTCTTGTTCTTCTCCTGCTTCTTCTGCTTCTTGTTGTTTTTGTGCTTATCTTATTATTATTATTATTATTATTATTGTTGTTGTTGTTCTTCTTGATTCTTCTTGTCTTAATTCTTCTTCTTCTTCTTCTTCTTCTTCTTCTTCTTCTTCTTCTTCTTCTTCTTCTTCTTCTTCTTCTTCTTCTTCTTCTTCTTCTTCTTCTTCTTCTTCTTCTTCTTCTTCTTCTTCTTCTTCTTCTTCTTCTTCTTCTTCTTCTTCTTCTTCTTCTTCTTCTTCTTCTTCTTCTTCTTCTTCTTCTTCTTCTTCTTCTTCTTCTTCTTCTTCTTCTTCTTCTTCTTCTTCTTCTTCTTCTTCTTCTTCTTCTTCTTCTTCTTCTTCTTCTTCTTCTTCTTCTTCTTCTTCTTCTTCTTCTTCTTCTTCTTCTTCTTCTTCTTCTTCTTCTTCTTCTTCTTCTTCTTCTTCTTCTTCTTCTTCTTCTTCTTCTTCTTCTTCTTCTTCTTCTTCTTCTTCTTCTTCTTCTTCTTCTTCTTCTTCTTCTTCTTCTTCTTCTTCTTCTTCTTCTTCTTCTTCTTCTTCTTCTTCTTCTTCTTCTTCTTCTTCTTCTTCTTCTTCTTCTTCTTCTTCTTCTTCTTCTTCTTCTTCTTCTTCTTCTTCTTCTTCTTCTTCTTCTTCTTCTTCTTCTTCTTCTTCTTCTTCTTCTTCTTCTTCTTCTTCTTCTTCTTCTTCTTCTTCTTCTTCGGCTTGTTCTCTGTCTCCTGCATGTTCTGTTTCTTGTCTTGCTCTTGTTATGTTTGTTGTTGTTTTTCTTGTTCTTGTTCTTCCTCTCTTTGTTGTTGATGTTCTCTACCTCCTCGAGAGACGAAAAAGGTTAAGGAAGAAAGAAAGAAAACAAAAGAAAAAGGCAATGTTTCTCTCCTTTATTTATTACAATGACCATTAACCAAACATAACAAATAAACAAAAAAGAAAAGTAAATAAATAAAAATGCTTAGTATGGAATCAGTCTCGCGAGGAAAAGTGAGGAGTTGTTACGGAAGAGGACAATTAAGAGAGAGAGAGAGAGAGAGAGAGAGAGAGAGAGAGAAAGAGTAAAAAAAAGAAAAGGAAGAAAATATACACAAGTTAATAGCAAGTTCTAAAAATTGACCTGAAAAAGACAATGAATGTTTGACTCCTCCTCCTCCTCCTCCTCCTCCTCCTCCTCCTCCTCCTCCTTTTAATTTTATTCTGTTCTTGTATTATTATTATCATTATTATTATCATTATCATTATTATTGTTGTTGTTGTTGTTGTTGTTGTTGTTGTTGTTGTTATTGATGCGAAAATATGAGAGAGAGAGAGAGAGAGAGAGAGAGAGAGAGTTTATCAGTGATCCTACGCAGACTGGCAGATGTTACACAGTCCTCATTAGAGAGAGAGAGAGAGAGAGAGAGAGAGAGAGAGAGAGAGAGAGGTCATCATGAATGGCCGGTACGAGCTAATGAAAGAAGAACAAGAAGAAACAAGTATGAGATAATGATGGAGAAATGAAAAAAAAAGATAAAAGAGAAATAGAAAAATGGAGAAGAAAATAAAAGAAGAGGGGATAAAAGGAAGGAAAGAAGAAATTTGATAGAAAAGAATGAAGAAAGAATAAAAGGAGCTGAAGAAAAGAGAAAAGACGAAAAAGGAAGGAAAGTAGGCAAAGAAAGAAATGAATGAGGTGATATGGATAAATGAAAAGGAAGAAAGAAGGAGATAAAAGAGAAATAAGAAAAGAGGAGCTGAAGAAAAGAAAAAAGACGGAAAAGAAGGAGGGAAAGTAGAAAAAAAAGGATGGGGTGATATGGATAAATGAAAAAGAAGAAAGAAAATGAAAGAATTAAGAAAAGAGGAGCTGAAGAAAAGAGAAGAGAGTGGAGAGAAAGAAGGGAAGTAGAAAAGAAAAAAAAAGAATGAGGTGATATGAGAAATGAAAAAGATAAAAGAGAAATAAGAAGGAGGAAGCTGAAGAGAAGAGAAGTAGGAAAAGAAGAAAGAGGAAGAGAAATAATGATATAATGGTGGAGAAATTATACAGGGAAGACCGCGTAATCATGAAAGAGGAGAGAGTTTTCCTAGTTTACTTAAAATAAAGAAAAAAATAAAAAAAAAGAAAAACCGTACCTTGAAGCCGGTATTGAATATAAAAATCATCGTTATATTAGAAAAGAATTCAAGTCATTGCTTTCTTGAAAATCTTCCGTCTTGTCTTGATTTATGCATTTTGTTTTATTTTTTTTATTTTATTGTGTGGATAATGCTTTTTTGTGGGGGGAGGAGGGGGAGCAG
>NC_059290.1:11530945-11553445 GCF_017591435.1 Portunus trituberculatus
ACAAAATAGAAACACAAACTAAGAGAGAGAGAGAGAAAAAAAAGACAAATAAACAAAAAACGTAATAAAAGTAGAAGAAAAATTGAAGAAAAAAGCCAACAGACGAATAAATATGAGAAGAAACGAAGAGGAAAGAGAAAAAAGAATACAAGGAATATATTAAAGACAACGAAATAGAAAATAAAAAACAAGAAAAGAGTAAAAAAGGAATAAATAAAGGGAAAAGAAAAAATCGATAAATCTACAAACCATATAAAACTAAAATACAGGAGAAGAAGAGGAGGAAGAAGAGGAACAGGAGGAAGAAGAAGAAGAAGAGGAGGAGGAGGAGGAGGAGGATCCCATCAGGTGAGGACGGTTGAGGCAGGTGAGAGGAAGTGACGCCAGGTGCATCCGTCTTCCTCCCTTCTTCCTACCTCCTCTCCTCCTTTCTTCCTCTCCTCCGACACCCAGCGCGCATCACACTTCCTCCTGCAGCATCCTACAGCGAGGTAATAAGCTAAGGACTCCCCAGTGTAGGATAAGGAGTGTAGGATACCACTAGGATATCCTTTCGCATCCTTGTCTGTCCTGATGTTTGAAACTGACCCTGTGTAGTTTCCCACGGGTGTGTGTTAGGGGTGGGGGCGTCTCCACGGGTGTTTTTAAGGTGTTAGGGTGTTTTTAAAGGATAAAGTGTAGGATGCGTAGGATATTTTGGCTTCCTTGTCCTTCCTGGGTGTGAGAATCCTTTACGTGTGTTCTTGTATTTGTTAAGGGCATGTTTGTGTAGGAAGAAGAGGAAGAGGAGGAGGAGGAAGAATATTAGGAAGAGGAGTAAGAGCATAAAGAGGAGGAGGAGGAGGAGGAAGAGAAGAAGAAGGATGTGTCATTGGTGTATTGGTGGTGTTGTGATGTGTGGAAGGATATACGAGTTGAATGATACTAGGATATGTCTCTCTCTCTCTCTCTCTCTCTCTCTCTCTCTCTCTCTCTCTCAAGAAGGATGTTGTTTGGGTGTTGTTTGTCTTGTGTGCCTCTAAGGAAACCCCCAACAGGATATGACAGAATGACAGTTATATATAGACAGGTAAACATAGCCCCACACACCTGGCGGGGCTGTCATTAAGGTGTTAGTTAAGCTGCCTAGACTGGCCTGTATTCTGAAGCTGTTCTCTCATTATGACTGTTTTCAAATGCCACAGAGACTAACTGGGTTTTTATTGTGGTTCTTTGCTTTTAACAATTTTTTTTTTTTTTTTTTTTTTTTACTTGTGATTACGATAAGAGAAAATTTCCACTACAGCCTGTCAAACTATCTCTGGAACCTTTGATATCCTGGTAACTTCCACTTCAGCCTGTCAAACTATCTCTAGAACCTTTGATATTCCGATAACTTCCTCGACTGCCTGTCATAAAATCACTAGGATCTTGAAAATCTTTATAACTTCCACTACAGCCTGTCATAATATCTCTAGAGCCTTTGATGTCCTGATAACTTCCAGTACAGCCTGTCAAACTATCACTAGAACCTTTCATGTCTTGCTAACTTCCACTACAGCCTGTCAAACCACAAAGATTAAGAAATTATGATAACCTTTAATGTTTTGCTAACTTCCACAACAGCCTGTCACAAAGATGAAGAATTGTGTGATATAAGTTTATGGACATTGAGAATCTTACTGTGGAAAATTTTAAAGATGGACTTATTCTATCACAGAGTAAGGTGTATTCATTCATTCTCTCTTCTAGTAGGAAATGAATGATGAGATATGACACTTGGGAATGGTTGTTTTGTGGGCAGTACAGGCTGTCTTGGGGGAGGCTGTCATTATTTTTTTTATCTATTTATTTATTTATTTATTTATTTTTATGTCCCGGCCTATAGCACCTGTAGGTAACTTGAAGAGTGTTGGAAGTGCTGGTAAGCTTCCATCCATTAGTGACAGGCAGTTTAATTTATAGTGGTAGCCAAAGGAGTATGAAGGCACAGTGGTGAGCCAGTGTATGGTGTGCGGCCTTACATGGCACTCTGTTGACCTTTCTTTTTCTTCTTTCTTCTTCCTTTTACTTTAGGCCAGTGATGTATGTTACATGAAAAGAGTAACTGTAAACTACAAGCATCTCAGTGTGCCTTTATGTTGAATTGTTTTTGTTGCCTTTGTCCAGTTTTCCCTTCTGACATAGAAAGGGCACGAAAAGGTTATCTTAAACACCCACAAGTTGTCAGCTGGCATTCCTTTCAGATGGCTTCCCAGCAGGAGGTGAGGCAGGGAGCACACACCACAAGAGAGTGAAGCAAACCAAGGGAACACCACTCACCATCACAGTCATGAACAGACCAGTGGTGGCGTCGGAGAGGAGAAGAGGTGGTGACGGTGACAGGCCTCTCAAACTTGGTGGGTATCTGAACACAGCGCAGATTGGTGCACCTTCGGAAAACACCACTTTGTTCCCCCCTTCCTCGGTGCAGAAGGACTCAGAGGAATGGAGGCAGGAAGTACTCAAAATGAATCTCAGTGTGAATGAAAATGTACCAGTGAACGTTAATATACCAATAGAAAACGCTACCTTATTCCGCCCTTCCTCGGTGCAGAATGGGGAGGACACAGAGGAATGGAGGCACAACATACAAGTGAACCCCAGTGAAAAGGTTGTAAATGTAAAGAAAGTGAATGTACCATCAGAAACCACCATTTACTCAGACCAGAATGAGAAGGATGGGCAAGAACAACAAGAACAGCAACACAAAACACCCAAAGTTAACCCCAGTGAAAAGATAATGGAAAATGTAACAAGGAAAGTGAACATACCATTAAAAACCACTACCACCTCAAGCCAGAACAAGAAGGACATGGAAGAACAACAAGAACAGCAACACAACATATCCAAAATGCTGAAGAGTGCACTGTTGACCCCTTACAAGCACAATGCAGGGGTAAATATCACTGCAAGTCATCCTGGTGAGCAGAGTGGTGACATGGGGGAGAGGAGTGGTGGTGATAGTCCTGGTGTTTCATTTGGAGCCACAACTGAGAGAGGCACCACCAGAGGCACCAGGAGAGGGGCCATGAGGGGCAGTGATGTGGTGTGGGGTAGTGAGGACGGTGTGGTGCATTTGGAGATGAGACCAAGACACAGACCGACTCCCAGACCAGTGACTAGAATAAGGAAGCCATTGAGAGGTGAAGTGACACAACCACCATCACCGCCGCCACCACCACCACCACATCAAACAGCTGACTCACCAAGCACTCACACGCCAGAATTGTCAACACTTGTACCTGGAGTGTGGACGACAAGCACACCTGAAGCTGAGGCAGACACACCTGTGGAGATGCTAGCAGGTGTGGCAGGGCTAACGAGTGCTGAGAACATAGATACATTAGATCAGGTGGGTACAAACACACCTGAGGAAATGGAAACAAGCACAGGTGACTTGATTGAGACAGTTGTGGAGACTCTAACAGGTATGGCAGGGCTAACGGGTGCTGAGAATGTTAATACAGAAGACCAGGTGGGTAAAACACACCTGAGGAAGTGGAGACAAGTACAGGTGGTAATGATGTCACCTTCCTACCTGATGAGTGGCTGAGCTCAACACTGCAGGAGGACTGGCTGACATTTACCGAGATTGACACACAAGATCACTCCACCTCACCACCTGCAACACATCTCCCGCTACCCCCGGCCCTCACCTCCTCTCTGCCCCCGTCACTCACACCCACATTCCCCCCATCACTGCCCCCAACACCCTCCCCACAGGATGCAATAGAGGACAGTTTTAGAATCACCACCAGAGGGCTTGACTTCCTTCTCGAGGCATCACCGACTGGGCAGACTCCAGACACCACAGAGCTGCCCAAGGACGACCTCTTCACCCTTGACCTCACCATCACCACCACCAGGGAAGGGCTGAAGGTGGAGGCCCGTGATGTGACCCTTGACCCCAGCCAGATAGCCAAGGCCACAAGTTACGAAGGGTCGAGTTATCCCACGGCAACCAGAAGTGCTACAGTCACCACTACTTGGGTGGATGAGCAGAAGGCAAGCAGTGGGATGGACTCTACAGAAACACCTGATTTGAACCCTTATGACACAGCTGTGGAGTTAGTGGATAGTGACACTGAAGCTACAGAGATTCATGATGTGGATGTTACTACTGTCTATCCATCCACTATTGAAGGTAACACTGAGACAACACCTATACTGTTCCAGGCAAGCTCAGAGGAGGAGGTGACAGAGAGCCCAGCACACACCAGATACAAGACACAGATTGCCAACACAAAGGAAGGCAGAGCACAGAATCTGACCAGAAATGAGACACAGAACACCGCACGCAGTCTCAGCTTTCCTGTAGCAGCAAACGTGATGGAGATGAACGAGAGCGTCACCAAAGGGAGCGAGAACCAAGACGTCGTGTATGAGATCCCGGTGGTGACGAGAAACGCCGGGCCACAGCTGAGTGCATCGGTGGTGGTGGCGCTGTCTGTGTGCTGTGCCGTGGTGCTGGTGCTGGCGGCTCTCAGCGTGGCTCTGTGGGTCTGCCGGCGCCACAAAAACCGTAGCAAGATATACCTGAGTCGCGAGGCTGCCAAACCCCGCGCTTTCTTCACCCGGCCGATGAATCCTGCCGTGCTACCGGAGGACAGCGATCGGGAGGACGCGGTGTACATGCTTGAGTTCCAGCGGCCAAGACCTCCCATCCTGCTCGGCGATGACCACAAGGGGATCTATTTCATCAAGCGGGAGGACGGGGAGGAGGAATGCAGGGCAGGAATGGGCGTCGAGAATGAGGCTTTTTCCGACGTGCCCTTGGGTGAAGCTGATGAGGTGCGGACAAGACTCGACCCGCCAAAGTACGAGCAAAGGAGCAAACAAGACAGCGATGCAGATTCTGGTATACGTGTCTGGTCCTCTACTGGGTCCCTCCATGCCGCCGCCTCCCCCCTCCCGGCGCACTGCAGGGTCCCACCACCGCCCTACTCCCCCTCCATCAGCAAGGAGTCTGTCTGTCTGGCCGTGCACTCCCTGCCTTCCTTGCCAAGAAATTCTCAGCTTTTTGATGTGTGAAGGTGTTTGTGTTGTGTCTCCCTGTTATAAGTGATTTGTGTGTGTGTGTGTGTGTTGGAAATCTGTGTTTTATTAAGTTCTTTGTGTGAGTGATCTGTTTTTTGTGTGTGTGTGTGTGTGTGTGTGTGTGTGTGTGTGTGTGTGACAGTTTTCATTCAGGTGCTAAGAAGTCTCATATTACCCGGTGGTTGTGTGTGTGTGTGTGTGTGTGTGTGTGTGTGTGTGTGTGTGTGTGTGTGTGTGTGCATGTGTATTCTATAAGCCTCAAAACAATCTCAAGTACATAGGCATTTTCTCAGCAGTGTTTGAGTGGGGCAAGCACTGTGGTGGTGAGCCAGTGTGGTGCTTGCCTTGTGTGTGGGGCGGAGGCTGCAAGGCGTGTGCATCAAGACAAATGACACTATTTTCTTTAAGCATGGTGTAATGATAGCATAATTTTCAGTACGAAGCAATCTCAGCATATAGTTTTAAGTGTTTTCCTCCCACATTGATGATCTCCATTAATTCTCTGTTATCTGTAAAGTAATAGTACAGTAGAGTGTCTTTTCCACTTTGGTTACATTGAGTAGAGAGCACAGTTCCTGTTTGACGCTTAGGAAAACTCTAGTGTTTATGTTTGTGTTAAAAGACAATCTCTTCATGTACTGCTTGCCACACGCTTCCCTGTGCGTTGTGTTGCCGTGTGATTCCAGCAGTGTTGTCCCTGGTGGTCAGTCTGTACATAGCATGTGCTGTTCCTTTGGCACCACTGTGTGTTGTGGTGTGTGGCGCCCGCTGCCCTGCGCACCGAGGGACACAGCTGCTCTCCTCACTCACCCAGACCTTGGAGATGTGATGGTGTGCAGGGAAGGGACCCAAGCCAACATTCCACTAACTGTAGCCTCACTGCACAACACCTCTCACCTCAAGTGTCCACATTATTTATTTATTTATTTTAGTTTCTTGTTGTCCTTGATCAATGTCCCTCTCATATAAAAAGTCAGGCTCCAGTACTTGCAGTGTTGTAGTAAGACCTGCAGCAGCTTCCTGTCAGGCAGTGTTGGGTGTGACAGGTCTGGTGTGTGGTGGTCAAGGTTTGGTGTGTCACAGGAGAGAGTGGTGTTGCTCCCGGCGCTGGTGTGGCCACGATTGGCAGCTTCTGAGTGAGTGTGGTTCTGTTTCATAGAGATCTAACAACTGTATGTAAAGTAAGCCGTGTTCACATTTATATTCCGTGACTTGCATTAGTGTCCCACAGAGGCTGAATATTGCTGGTGCTGTGTGTCTGTCTCTGTGTTTGTTGTTGTCACCCGCTGGGACTGTCTTGCCGGTGTGTGAGTGAGACAGGAGGGAAGCTCAGCGAGACAGGCAGTGTTCAGGAATACTTGGCAGCTGCTCACGCTCAGAATGCAAGTGTGAAAAGTGGATTTGTGCATCTGTTTGTTAAAAAATGTAGAAATTTGGTACACACGTACCTGAGTTATCCTAAGGTCCCACCTACCAACGACACTTGTTACTTGTTTGCCGTGTTGGTACACACACACACACACACACACACACACACACACACACACACACACACACACACACACACACACACAGAGTAACACACAATGATATATATACAGTATATATATAGTATATATATATAGTTATTAACCAAAGACTTCTTATGATTGTTCCATTTTCCATCTAGTCTATGACTGAAGTAAAGAAAACAAAATTGACCTGTTTCTGTATCACCAGTTCCTTGTCTCCTCTGTGTCACTGTCACGCCACGTTGGCCTTGGTGCTGCCAGGGAAGGAAGGAGTGGTGCCTCCTATGCCACTCATTCACCTTACTGCCTCACAATGCCCTGGAAGTTTCTATAGACTGAGTAAGGTGAATCGTATCAGTGGGTGGCAAACACACCTTGTCTCAGCCTCACAACGTCCTGTTCATGCAAGTTCATGTCCTCTGAGTCAACTGTATCTAAGAGTGTCCTGACAGGTTCTCATGACAAGGGTACAGAGTGAGGGAATGATCCAATATAGAATTGTAAAGAAACTCTACTTGCAATGTGCCAAACTTGCCTTTACTTTGTCTTGAAGGTAAAATAAAAAAAAAATAATTAGCAAACATATATTCTCACATTACAAGAGTACAGAATGAGAAACAATTTGATAATAAAACAGTATCAAGCATCATCAGTATAGACAACAAAGAAGCCTAGAAGCCTAGAGGTCTCCAGCACTAAAGGGCCATAAGGACTCTCTTCACAGCTCTGTCCTTTTTCTTCTTCTTGCGGCGCGACTCCTTGACACGCTGTGACGCCTCCACGAACAGCTGTGTCTCCGAACGCTGCTCCACTCGGTCCTTGAGGTGACGCAGCCCAGCCAAGTTGAACCCAATCATGTCCTGGGAGATGAAAAAAAAGGTAACTCAAGCAGCTGACCTTATTACACTGAGGGAATAAGGTCATATGAAGGTGTCCTGGGTGAGTCAAGAAGAGAAACAGGCAGAGATAAACTAGTGGTGGGCAATTTCAATTTATTATTACTGAATTTGTTAGCATAGTGAGTGAAGAGTGTGTGTGTGTGTGTGTGTGAGGGGGACGGTGGAGAGAAGACAGGTGACTTAATGGTGGTTTTATAATATTACTTGAGGGCTTGACTGGTGATATGAAGAGAGGGTGAGGAGTGTGTAGGAGAAAGATAAAGAAGATGGATCTATGCAGTGAGAGAAGGAGAGGAAAATAGACCGAGGGATTTCTATTGTATCTCAAAAATCACACACACACACACACACTTTTCTCCTTTCTCCTCCTTCCAATTCTCTTTCTTTCTCCCTCTCTTTATCTTTATTTTCTCTTCTTTCCCTCCTCTCTCTCTCTCTCTCTCTCTCTCTCTCTCTCTCTCTCTCTTTCTCTCTCTCTCTCTCCTCACCTCCAGCTCCTGCATCTTGGAAGGCAGTATGGCAGCCAGGGAGTGAATGACAGGCTTGGCAGTGCTGGAGGCAAGGAGCTGCGGCAGGTTGACTCGCAGCGCCACCACCAGCACTCTTGTCGCCAGCTCCACTGCCCACCCTCGCCGCAGCATGGCCCTCACCACCACCAGCACCTCCAGCACTCGGTCCAGGGGCAGCACCATGATCGCCTCCTCTAGTTCGCTACGTGATGTGTTATGGGAGAAATAGTTGTTTGTTTGTCTGTCTCTCTCTTTCTCTCATTTTTTCTTTTTATCATTTTCTCTCCTGTTTCTTTTTTGTTCTTTATCTGTTTGGTTTATTTTTTCTATCTTTGTTGTATTGTCTAACCATCCTGTCATTATTTTTGTATCTCTCTCTCTCTCATTTTTTTTCCTTTTAACATTCTCTCTCCTGTTTCCTTTTTTGTTTTCTATTTTTTTGTTGTATTGTCTTACCATCCTGTCATTATTTTCTCTCTCTCTCTCTCTCTCTCTCTCTCTCTCTCTCTCTCTCTCTCTCTCTCTCATACAAGGAAACAGAAAACGAGAGAAACCAAACCAAACCTAACCCACATCATTCTATACCATCTTTTAAACCTCACATTTACCAGAAACAGAAAATGAAAAGAGAAAATCAAAGTCACGCTCTTACATCAAAGCTGACCTAACCTGACCTGACCTAACTTGACTCCACACCCTCCTGACCCAACTTCATCTGACCTGACTCCACACCCTCCTGACCCAACTTCATCTGACCTGGCCTTACCTGGACTTGACCCTCCTGAGCACCTCCAGCACCAGCCTGAGCGGGTCGGATGTCTTGTACACGTAGGTCATGAGGTAGTGTGGCTCGGCTTTTCCCCCGGACTCCACCTGCTCTCGATACACACCCAGCGCCTCCAGGATCATGTCGGCCTGGTGGAGGGAATGCCCTTCAAAATCACGACTACTTCCACCACAGAAATGAAAAGTGTGATGGTGAAGTCTTTAGTGAGCATGGACTGGTGATTGCCTTGTATAGTTTCCTTGAAATACCCTTGAAAACAAAAATACTCGAAAACCTTAATAATGCTTTAAAAAAACTACAATAATTTCAACTGCAGAAATGAAAAGTGTGATGGTGAAGTCTTTAGTGAGCATGGACTAGTAATTGCCTTGTATAGCTTCCTTGAAATACCCTTGAAAACCATAAAACCACTCAAAAACCTTAATAATGCCTTAAAAAACTACAATAATTTCCACCACAGAAATGAAAAGTCTGGTGCTGGGACCCTTATGACCATGGACTGGTGATTGACTTGTATAGCTTCTGAAATACCCTTGAAAATCTTTATAATGCCCTAAAAATCACAACTAACAACTTTCACAGCGAAGTGAAAAGTGTAGTGCTGGGACCCTTAGTGAGCATGGGATTAAAATAGTGATGACTCTGATCATTAATCTTCTGACCTCCACAGACCCTTCCTAATTTAAATAAAATCATCTAATCATGGCCAATCAAAGGTAAAAATGTGTCTCAGTACTGAAGGGGTTCAAAATGATGTCTTGCAAAGGAGTTTCAGTAACAGTGTGGAGTGTTTGGTGTGCAATTGAAAACCCGACCACCACCACCACCACCAGAACATGTAAACCTATTAAAATTCAAGTTTCGGCGATCCAAAGCACAATGAACTCACGGCCTTCTCAGTGTGGTGTGTGGTAACGGTTGGCCTCACTGCCTGGGCGCCCTCCTCCCCCGGCAGAACGCGACGCTGTGTTGCTGTGGTGCCTTCCTCCTCCTCCTTCCTCTTCAGCTCCTCCTCCCTCTCCTCCTCCAGCACCAGAGGCTCCTGCGTGCGTTCCCATAGACGGAGGGAGCGGTCTTGCCCTCCACTCAGCACCCATGCGCCTCTTGGACACACAGACAGACACCTGCGGAGGGAGAAGTGTCAGTAGTCAAAATTGTACATCTGATTCTTTCCTTCTCCTATTTTTTATGTTATTTTCTGTTTCCCTGTCTGTATTTTCTTTTCCTTTTAAATATTCCTTGTCCTTTTTTTTTGTGCCTTTTACTTCTGTCTCTCTTAATGTTTTGTAATCTATATTTTCTCCTTTTTTCCATATTATCTCCCCTTTTCTTCTCTCACTCAACGACAGCATCACTCTCACACCCTTTCCTTCCCCTCACCCCCCTCTCTCTCTCCCTCTCTCATTTTTGTCTATATCTCTTTCAACCATTTCTTGATATTTTTGCCTTCCTTTCCTGTATTATATTCTCTTAATCCATCTTGTTTTTTTTTACATTTATTTTCTTGTTCCTCTCTATATTTACTCATTTCTCTTTTATTCCCTTCTATTTCCTTCCCCTCTATTCTTCTCAACATTGTACACTCCTTCATTCTTCCCTAATTTACTCACTTTCCTTCTCTTCTTCTCAATGCTCTATACTCCTTCCTTCCTTCCCTCCTCCTTTCCTTCTCTCCTTGACCTGCCTTACCTCTCCCACCCTCCCTCCCTTCCTTCCTTCCCTCCTTCCCCCCTTTCTCTCCTCCCTTCCTGCCTCACCTGACAATCCCAGTGTGTCCCTCGAGGGTGATGATGCGCTGGAAGTTGTCAGCATCCCACTGCTTGACGGTGCTGTCGTGGCCGCAGGAGAAGAACATGTGGGTCTTGGGGATGAAGCGAATGTCCGTCACTCCTCCCTGGTGGGCGTTCTTGAATAGCCTGGTCAGAGAGAGAGAGAGAGAGATTAGAAATGCATACATCTTAGAATTTTAATTTCAGCCATTCTATTATTTTATTTTCTGTTGTCTAATCTAACTTAACCGAAGCCCATAAATAGATCAATAACCCTCTCTCTCTCTCTCTCTAGCATAACCTAACCTAACCCAACCCAGAGCCTTACTTCCGCTGGTCTCCGAAGTCTGTGCCGTAGATGCGCAGGCTGGAGTCTTTGCTGCCGGTGACGAGCATGGTGCTGTCTGTGGAGAAGTCCATGCAGGTCGCTGGCAGGGACTTGCCGTACAGCTCGTGGCAAAGCTGAGGGTGGCCAGGGTGGTGGTGGGTGGATTAGTGGTGGAGGGAGGAGGAGGAGGAGGAGGAGGAGGAGGAGGAGGAGGAGGAGGAGGAGGAGGAGGAGGAGGAGGAGGAGGAGGAGGAGGAGGAGGAGGTGGAGGAGGAGGAAGAGGAAGAGGAAAGAGGAAGAGGAGGAGGAGGAACATGTAAATTGAGAGAGAGAGAGAGAGAGAGAGAGAGAGAGAGAGAGAGAGAGAGAGAGAGAGAGAGAGAGAGAGAGAGAGAGAGAACCAATAAATAGACAAAGAAACAGAAAAAAAATAAGCCAATGATTAAATAAATAAATAAAACAAATAAATACATGAAAAAGGAGTCAAAAATGATAAATAAATAAATAAACAAAAATAATAACAACGTAAGAAATCAATAATAACAAATAAACAAATAGATAAACAAAATTCAACGACAAATCGATAAATAAAACAAATAAATAGATAAAAGAATGATGAATAAACAAATAAATAAAGATAAAAACAGACACAAAGATAAATAAACAAATAAATAAGAGAGCTAACAATAACAACACCATCTGGACTGACCTTGAGGGAGTCGATGAAGTAAACAGTCTCCTTCAGGTCAAGGGTCGCCACTGCCAGGAACCGCCCTCCACTGGAACACCTGAGGCACGTCACCTGATCTGCCACCTGAGGGAAGGAGCGGAGAGTGGAACAGTGGATTGAGTGGCGGAGCAGGGCAGGAGGAGCAGGAAAAAGAGGTGATATGTGAGGAAAAGAAGGGAAAATTTGTGGAAGGAGGAAATGAGTATGGAAAAGGAAAAATTGAGAAGTAAAGGAAGGAAGCATAAAAAGAAGGAAAGATAGGGAAGACAAGACAGAAGAAGAGAAAAGAAGAGAAGGATGGAAGCATAAAAAGAAGGCAAGATAAACAAGAGAAGAGAAGGAGAAAATTAAATGAGAAAAGAAACAAGAAATACTAAACAAAAATGAGAAAGAACAGAAAGAAGAGGATAAGAGGATCACACACACACACACACACACACACACACACACACACACACACCTTAAGGGCCCTGGTGTCCTGTAGGAAGCTGAGTCTCTTTCCTCGGCCAGTCTCATCTGGCACCAACTCAAACTTCCAAAACTTGACCATCTTGTCACTGCCGCCCGACACAAAGCCACGCTGGAGGAACAGAGGGAACCAGTCAGAGAGAGAGAGAGAGAGAGAATTTCCTGAACAGTTAGCTTATTAAATTTTGAAACGTGTATACCAAGGCTGTCTCTTCCCCCCCCTCCCCACCATACACACACAAGAGAAAGAGAAAAAGAGAGAGAGAGAGATTCCACAAACAGTTTGTTCATTAAGATTTGAAACATACACACACTGATGCTGTCTCCATCCTATATCCTCACCCTTCCACACTCCTTACCCTTTGTTAACCTAATCTAACACCCTATACACTCACCCTACCACACTCCTTACTCTATCCTAACCTAACACTCTATACTCTCACCTTAGCACACTTCATAACCTAACCTAACCTAACCTAACCTAACCCAACCCAACCCAACCCAATTTAACCTAACCTAACTCAATCTAACCAAACCCAACCTACCCTATCCTATAAGCTCACCCCATCATGCGTGAGAGCCACAGACCACACTCCAGTATCCGTGGCGGTTTCATCCGGTTCGTGGGCGAGGATGTCTTCGAGCAGCGTGGCCGAGGCAAAGTCAATGAGCTGCAGGTGTCCCGAGCGAGTGCCGACCAGTGCGTGACGGTCGCCTGGCACCACGACAAGCGTTGTCACTGGTCCACACGGTACTGTTAGGGTTGCCTGTGTGTCGCCTCTGGAATATTATAAAAAAATCAAAATAGAAATCCAAACAGCAACTGAGCCTGGCACCACGACGAGCGTTGTCACTGGTCCACACGGTACTGTTAGGGTTGCCTGTGTGTCGCCTCTGGAATATTATAAAAAAATCAAAATATAAATCCAAACAGCAACTGACTTTTAGGTCCCTACAAGATTGGGAAGAGAAGGAAGAATAAAGAAGAGGAAAAGGAGGAGGAAGAGGAGGAGGATGATTGCGAGGAGCCACTGACCTGTTCCACACCTTGAGTGCCTCAGCACTGCCCGTCACCACCTGGTCACTAAGCGAGGTGAAGGCCACGGCTCGTATCTCTGTGCGGTGACCTGGCCGACCCAACACACTCACCTGACCCTGAGGAAGTGAAGAGATCTCAGTGTGACATCAATTACTAACTAGACCAGGGGTTCTCAACCTGGTTTGCAAATCCCCAGGGGGGTTCACAAGATTTCCAGGAGTACTTAAATGGCCAATATGATAATATCCTTTTTTTCTTTAATACCATATGGGCTTTTTATGGGAATTTCTAGGCTAAAGGAGACACCCCATCTGAAAGACCACTCGTAACGGAGCCATTACCCTGAGCAAGGAAGCCCATCCTACACTCAGACCACGGCCAGGATTTGCATCCGTGTGCTTAGAGACCCCTCAGCCTCCAAAGCAAACGTGGTTCCATTGTACCACGGCGGCCTTTGCAGTGTCATTGCATGTTGAGTTAATGTCAGTCACTAAACTAACATTCTGCTCAGTGTCAGATTACTTTGGGGTCAGGTAGATGCTCCGATAACTCAGGGGGTTCTTAATGAGAAAAAGGTCAAGCACCCCTGAACTACACAAACAAACACACTCATGAACCAACACAAAAAAATTTCAAGATAAAAAACTCAATACAGTATTTCAAGTATGACATTAATTACTAACAAGAAAAACAAACTAACTCACAATGAACCAAGACAAAACAAATGGATAAACTCACAAGATAAAGAAAAATCAATAGTTTTAAGTATGACATTAATTACTAACAGAAAAGACAAACAAAAACTCTCAAACAATGCCAAACTTACCACTTCTGTCTCCTCCTCTTCCTTCTTCTTCTTCTTCTCCTTCTTCACCTCCTTGGCATTGAGGTCTGAGGAGAGGAGTGCCACGCTGTTGTCGTTGTGCAGTGCCGCCAAACGCACCATGCCAGACCTTTCAGTCAGCACATCCACCCCCAGGAGCTTGTTGGCGGCTCGCAGGGTTGGCAACTTTTGGATCTCGTCGGCCAGCAGTGGGGTGTTACTGGTGGTGGTAGTGGTGGTGTCTCCTGCCTCTCTGAGTGGTGATGATGGTGGTGTTAGGTTTATTTTTTCACTTTTCCCTTTGCTTTTTTTTATTTTTACTATTTTTCTTCCTTTTGTTTTGTTATTTTTTCCTATTTTGTTGTACTTTTCTCTAACTTTCTCCTCTTCCTTACCTTGCCCTCTTACGTTCCTTCCTGCCCCTCTTAGCAGCCTTAGTCGCTACCTCCTCGTCAGTCAGCACAGCAAAGAGGTCGATAACGGGTCCCTTACCATGGCAGGCCACCACACGCCCATCACTCTGCAGGCCACACACACGGTCGCCTCGGGAACGCAGCACACTTCCCATCTGCACCACCTCCACTATGCTCTGTTGGTGAGGTGAGGTGAGGTTAGGTAATGTTGGGGTTAGATTAGGTTAGGTTGAGGTTAGATTGGGTTAGGTTAGGTTAGGTAATGTTGAGGTTAGATTGGGTTAGGTAAGGTGAGGTCATGTTGAGGTGAGTTGAAGTGAGGTGAGATAAATATAAGAACACAAACATATACAACACAAGAACCACCAATAACATCACCAACACCACCACCATCACCATCACCATCAACACCATCACCATCTCACTTACAGCATCATCTTTTATCTCCTCATCGTCGATCACTGTCTTGGCTTCTCCTTCGGTATCAATACGGAACATTTTACTTGGTGGTTCGCTGCTATCCTTCTCTGCCTCCTTCTCTGTGTCCTCTGTCTTCTTCACCTCCTTGAAGTTCAGCGCCCACACTCTCAGCTCTGCATCACTGCTTCCCGACACCAAGCGACTGTCACCCTTCAGCAGCACAAAGTCCCATACCTGCAAATGAGTGGTGTGATGTTATTTATCTATTTATTTCTATGTATGAGGGGAAAGCTGGCTAAGGGCAATATAAAATGAAAAAAAAGTCCCACTAAATTGCTGGTTCCCTCAGAGTTAGCCAAATAAAGGGATAAAATGTCGTCTGTCAGTGTTGTTATGATGATCTTTCTCAGTGTAGGTGGTGTGTATTGCAACCCTCAGCCTTGTTATGTTCTTGTGGTTGTATGTTCATCTGTGTTATATTCCTATGTTTCTGTGGTCACCTGTGTTATGTTCCTATGCCTCTATGCTTACCTCAGCCATTTATTATGTTATGCTTTTATATTCACCTCACTTATTCATTCTTATATTCCAATGCTTCTATGCTCATCTGTGTTATGTTCCTTTGCTTCCAAGTTCTCGGCTGTTTCTTCTTATGTTTCTGTGTTCCTATGCTCACTTCAGCCATTCATTCTTATATTCCAACGCTTCTATGCTCATCTGTCTTACATTCCTATGCTTCTAAGTTCTCAGCTATTTCTTCCTATGTCACTGTGTTTTTTTTTTTTTTTTTTTTTTATTACGGTAAGGCCTATAGCGCCTGTCGGCACACTTGAAGAGTGTATGGGAAGCGCTGTTCAGCTTCCGCCCATTAGTGGCGCAGGCAATTTTATTTATAGTGGTACCCATATTAGGGTCCATATCACTCCCGAAGCTCATCTTGGGTGTAACCACCTAGAACCTGGGTATCATGGTGACATGTAGGTAACTTTAAACCACCTTATCCACTACGCTCACCTCGGCCCTGTGTCCAGCCAGTGTCCTGAAGCAGTGGTGTGTGGTGAGGTCCCACAGTTTGATGAAGGTGTCGCGGCAGGAGGACACCAGCACATTGCGAGTCTGCATGAACCGCACCCTCGTCACTTTCCCCTTGTGGCCACGCAGACGCACCATCCCACGCTCCGACACCTGTTGTTGTGAGGGAATGCTGGGTAATGGGATAGTACGGTAAGAGTGGATGAATGAGTGTGATAGATATTGTTGTTATTATTTGGTGTGGGAAGAATAGGTAAATATTTAGAGTATTTTTTTTTTCATAAGTCAATAAAAAATTAAGAATAATGAAATAATTGATGAAGAGAAAGAAAGGTTTATATTGTTGAGGAAATATGTTCAGCATGTAGGAACAACATAAGTAAGTAAATATTTCAGTTTTTTTTTCATGTCAATTAACAAAAAGTAAAAAATAATGAAATAATTGATGATGAGAAGGAAAGATTTATACTGTTGAGGAATTGTGTTCAGTGTTGTTACCACCACCACCACTAGTAAAGAGACAGAGAGACAGACAGGTAGTTATGACTGACTCACCACATCCCACACCACAAGTTCCCCGTCCTCACTCCCCGAGGCGACTCTCATCCCCTGCGGGTCCCAGCACAGGCTTGACACTCCTCCCTTGTGGCCTGCAGAGGGACAAAGAATCAGAAAGTTGAGTGGATGAGATACAGGAAATTCTCTACATGGGTCCCTTCAAACAAACACTCATTAACCAAAGCAAAACGGCCAATACTTGATAAAAATACATACAATACACCTTACACACACACACACACACACAGAGAGAGAAGGAACAGATCACACCACAATAAAAAGAGAGAGAGAGAGAGAGAGAGAGAGAGAGAGAGACAGAAAATAAAAAAGAGGGAAATTTAACATAACAACAACAGCAAGAGTCAGAACACCTGAAAGATTACCCGACCTGTAAATTTAAGTGGCTCACATACAAACAGAAGCAACAGAACACACCACAATACCACAAACAAAGTAAAAAACAGAAGAAGAACATTTAACAACCACAACAGCAAGAGTCAGGAAAGACAAGAGATGATCTGACCTGTAAACTTGAGTGGCTCGCCTGACATCAAGTCGAACACCACCACTGTCCCCTCTGAGTAGCCCACAGCCAGATGAGTGTTGTCCAGCGAGCCGGGAGCTGCTGGTCTGGGCTCCACCATTGTCACTGTCCCTCGCACCTCCCCATCCAGTGTCAGGACCTGGGAATGGTGTTGTGGTGTTAAAGGCAGCGGTGAGGTAAGGAAACATAATGGTATTGTTCTGTCAATCCTCTGCTTCATCAATCTGCCTGACTTTCCAGGGTAAAAGTTGAGACAAGGCACACCACTCTATTTACTAACTAAACTAACCTAACCTAGCATTACAGTAAGGTTAGGTAATGTTGGGGGTTGAGAGATGAACATATTAGTAGAGTGGTGTGCGTCATCTTAAATTTTACCATTTCCTGTTCTCTCAATGTACTATTAAAGGCTTTCTTCTAAAAAATACCACTACTGGCATTTCATTCTCTATTCATTCCTATCAATCACTTTTCCCTTCCTCACACCTCTATTTCCCTGCTATCTCAATGTACTGCTTTAGAACTCCCTGCCTGCTTCTGTATTTTCATCTTTCTATGACCTAAATTAATTCAAGAGGGAGGTTTTGAGACAATTATACCATTCTTTTGGCTAACTCTCTTGGATTTGCTCTGGGACTGGCATCTAAGAGGGCATTTTTTGTTTAATAGTTTTCATTGCCCTTAGCCAGATTGCCCCTCTTACATGAAAAATAAATAAATAAATAAATATCTCAACATCAAAATTCAAGGAGTCCTATTTCATTCTGTACTCACTCCTCTCCCTCACTCACTCATTCATGATGTCACTCTCCCTCACACCTCACACTTACCTTGGTCTCCCTCCGCAGGTCCCAAATTAAGACTCTCTCACAGGCGGGGACAGCCAGAAACTTGCCCAACTGACTGAATCTGGTAACAAGGCGCACACACCTGCCCGTGCCCACCAAGCCAAACACCTGGCCCGGCACATAGCGCAGGTACTGTGTTGTCACCCCCATCACCACACACCTGGGGCACAGAGGCAGTGCTAGGATTATTGGTGGTAAATGTGATGGTAGTGGTTAACTGATACGTAAAAGAAAAAAAAAAAAAAAAAACAGTAGTAGTAGTAGTAGTAGTAGTAGTAGTAGTAGTAGTAGTAGTAGTAGTAGTAGTAGTAGTAGTAGTAGCAGCAGTAGTAGTAGCAAGGGGAGGATAGGCAATCTTCTTTCTCTGGTTTTACTCCACAGTGACTTACAGCAAATTACTTCTGGTGTTTTAGTACCAAAAAATCCAGTAAATCTATGGTCTATCGATATATTTTCATTTACATACATGACTAGCACTAAACACATACATTTTCCACATCTCTTTTTACATCATTAACAACATAAGTACCTGGGCTGTGTGCGACTTTAATTTTTTACAAGTGTGAGACTTTCGACTGCGACTTTCGACAATCGTAGTGGGGCAGTCACAACTTCTGCCGTAATGCCCAGCTCTGTTAAACACTACAGAAGAACAGTCACTATTTCAATACAGCAGTTACACTCACCTCCTTCCCTCCGGCCAGCAGTTCCCGGAGTCCCTGCAGCAAGGGTGTTAGTACAGCACAAAATATCAGCTGGTACAGTAAAGAGGCTGCCCACGTGTTGGATTTGTTTACATTCTCCGCCCTGATGGAAAGATGTTTTGCTATGAAATATTGTTTTTATTCCAATGGTTGAATTATTATTATACGTACAAAAAAAAAGGTATAAAATTATTTGTTGTCTAAATCATTCTTGTTCTTGCATTTGTACTGGTGCAATAAAATTTTGGTGTTCATAAATATATTTAGTACCAAATATTCTTACTTCCTCGCTTGCAATATGCAATAAAAGAAGAATTTAGGAACGGAATAAAATAAAACTTAATTTTACAAGTATATGCAGGATCAAAAAACATGAAATAGTCGCCAAATAAAACAATAAGGGAAAACACCAAAAAACAAGGAAACACCAAACTTTACAAAATCCCACCCATTTTGAAACTTTACCGAACAAAAAATTATTCAAATATTTGACGCGTAATTATTCTATATAAATAAATTCACAAACAGTTGAAATCAGTACCAAATAAATGAAGTGGACATTTTACCGGCGGCCTCACTCATCGCCATTCAAGTCTTGAGGGAGTCGGCGGCGAGTGTCCCTTCCAATACAAATAAATGTGTTAATTTCCTGGTTCTGGGGACGTGATAGACTCAGGCAGCTGTGTGCACCGAGCAGCTAAGTGAAGGTAAGCCATGGGGAGGGAAAATACGGATGAATAAGGTGTAGGAAGGAAGATAAATGGGGAAATAAGGAAGGGTGAGTAAGGGCGGGGCGTGTCTCTCTCTCCCCCCGTCTTGCCATGCCCGTGTTACCTTATTTCCCCATTGCCGTGCCTTATTTGACCATTATTTTCTGATTATCTAAGTGTTTTGGTGTCGTTAGGGTATCGTGGGGTGTTGTGGTGAGGTGTGGTGGGCTGGGTTTGTTAATTAAGGGTGGGTGAGGGTTGCCCCGTGGTATTTAAATGACCGGTGCGGGGTTGGTGGGGTTGTGAGGTTTGGTTGGCGTTACTGGTGGGGTTGGTGTGGTGTTGAAAGGTTTGACGGTGTTTTATATGTGGTTTATGTGTTTTTTATTTATTTATTTGGCTTTTGTGTTATGTAAAACTTGATTATTATTAATTCCCAAAGGGATTACTGGCGTATTTTTCTTTGGTTTGTATTATATTGTTATTTTTATTTTATTATTATTTTTTTTAGTGTGGTTTTAAGACACAATATTGTTATTCATTTATTGGTATTATTGCATTTTCAACCAATACACTGCACATAACTATACACATTCTCACGGTCTAGATCACACTTCGACCAGCATTTCTAACCATGTTTTACCCTGTCGGAAGTTAATAATAAGGTTAGGTTTGGTTTAGTTTCCCCACCCTAAAATCCCGCTTTCCCAGGAGGTCCCCAAGCTTGTTAGACATAGGGAAAAAGAATTATAAGAAAGGGTATATTGGTTGAAACTGCAAATTTACCTATTTATTTATTGGTTGTGTATTATGAGTTTAGATGAATTACTTACTTGCTTATTATGTATTTAAGAAGAAACACTTGCAGTTAACTGGTGCATTTAGAAGAAACTCATGCTTCTTAATTTGTGTGTTTTTGAATGCTGGCCAGCGACAGTGACGCAAACTATTTTTCTTTTATTCAAGAGCCAACACACACATGGTGACTGCTAACACCTTACACAGTTGCGACAGATTCTCACTGAAAGTATTCTCAAAGTGGGGAGAAATAAAACCTGAAAGATACTAACTCTCTCTCTCTCTCTCTCTCTCTCTCTCTCTCTCTCTCTCTCTCTCTCTCTCTCTCTCTCTCTCTCTCTCTCTCTCAAAATACACATTTGAGAAGGTATTCTCATTCCTGGTTTTGTGAGAAATGATGGACAACCTGCCAGGACACACACACACACACACACACACACACACACACACACACACACACACACACACACACACACACACACACTTCTCATCATTGGTTGGCATATTTGAATCTACAGAAAATATTTGCTGTGAAAAAAAAATTGTGGAATGCAAATTACATAGAGTTTATCTTCAGCTTTTTTATCCTTATCAGTCTTTTCTATGTAATTACCTTGCATATAGTATGATAAATATCTTTTTTTTTATATCCTTATCAGTCTTTTTGTGTGATTACCGTTCATACAGTATAAGAGGTTAACTTTTTTTTCAAATATATCAAGACATGCAGACTGTATTAGCAGGGTTACATCACTTGCGGCCATCAGTAACTGGAGACATTGCCATGCGGAAGTGGTTATGTGATATGTATAGCTTTTTATTGGATTTTTTGTGTGCTTGCTTATTTTATGCTCAAGAGGAAGACTTGAGGTGAAAAAAATAAGATAAAAAAAACCGGTACACTATCCCTGCTGTGAAAGAAAATGAATGATATGAAAGTCAGTTTAGATTTACATGTTCTTTGAAAGCCCATTGATTCTGTTAGAAATAGTAATGGTAATAATAGATCAATGAATTATATCGGGAGAAAATCATCAATCCTAAATAACAAAGGTATACACAAAAAACTGTTCTGGTGTAGAGATCCCTCGAAACACTCCCTTATTAAGTTTATTATTTATTGTGATAGGTCTTCGTGTTTGGCTAAGGGGGTACTGTGATGAGTATTGGACTGTGGGGCTTCCTGTCTCTCGCCTTCATCTCTGTGTGTGTGTGTGTGTGTGTGTGTGTGTGTGTGTGTGTGTGTGTGTGTGTGTGGCTTCCTCGGTTCACTGGCCGGCTGGTGGGATGCATGCAGAGGGAGGGAGATACACCAACACCTCCCGCCATGAACGTTCACCAATAAATGAGTTCAGTAAAAGATTTCCCAAACCACTTTTTGCACTGGCTCACGAACGGATTGGGTGAGCAAGCCCGTGAACACCCAGCAAGATGACCACGCCGGCTAGTTCACCTTGATAAGCGGAGTGTGATAAATGCTTCCACCATTCTATCGTAAGTATGGTTAATTATCATACACTGGCAGGTCTCGTAGGCTTTGTCAATGGTTTCAAGGTCAGACGCCTCAGCTGTTTGACGGAGCGGTGGTGTGGGGAGGTAGGGGTGCTGAGGGGGGTGGTGGAAGGGATTTTTGCGCTCATTTCCCCTCTTATCTACACATTTCCCCTCGTGTCTATATAAGCTCGTATTCTCAAACACTTCTGCGCCTCATCTCCACTATTTCAAAAGGCTTTATTGCAATTTCCACGAGTTTTTTTTTTTTTTTTGTGTGTGTGTGTGTTTACGGTTATAGAAGCAGTGACAAGATTTCTACATTATTAACTGGAAAAACACTCTTGAATCCCCGCTAATAATTTTTGTGGCCCTTGTAAATTGTCGTGGTGAGAGAGCAAAACTTTTCTGAATTCGGGCCAATTTTCTGCACAGTCAAGAAAGGCCACACCTCCACACACGCTAAGACTTCTTCAGTGCTATGACGCATTTCCATATTCGTTCTGGTGACTATTTGGCGATATTACACAACTTCAGAAACTTATGTGGGGATGAAAATAGCGAAGGCTGTGGCCATTGATCTTCTGACGTCCATAGACCGTTCCTAATGTCAATAAAAGCGTCTAATCGTACTTAAAACTCATGGCAGAAATGTGTCCCAGTAGTGAAGAGTTTTAAGGCTGGCAAGAACCACCGAGGCACGAGTATTGAACAAACGAGGGACACGGTGCGCTTTGTGGTGAGAGGAGAAGAGAATAATTTTGTTTTTCCATTTATTTCTCCGTCTTTATATCCGTTTCTGTATATGCATCAGTTTATGAGTACATTTGAATAAGAGAATGTGGAGTGTGCCTAGTATATAATATTGTGTATAGGAGAAACACTCATAACCCGTTCGTAAGGAAGAATAAGGATGTGATGGAGTATAATGAAAAAAATATATATGAAAATAGAATATAGAAAAGAAGCGTAATGATTAACTAGACAGACAGACAGGCAGGCAGGCAGGCACAGACGGACCTTATAAGCGGTATTGGATTCTGTCTGCAAGGCTGTTCCAT
>NC_059290.1:11558445-11560945 GCF_017591435.1 Portunus trituberculatus
TCTTCCTGTTTATTGTCCTCTCCTTCCCTCTTCCTCATTTATTCTCCTCTCCCTCTTCCAAATTTATTATCTTTCATTTTTTCCTCCTCTTCTCTTTTTCTTTTCTTTCTTTTCCCCCATTTCTTCTCTTCCTCTTTCCCCATTTATTCTTCCCTCTTCCTCATTTCTTCTTCTCTTCGTTTATTCTCTTCCCCGCTTTCCTATTTCTTCTCCTTCCCCTCTTCCCCATTTCTCCTCCCCCACCTCTTCCTCCTCTACCAAATTTTTCCTCTCCCTCTCTCCCCCGTTTATCCTCCATCTCCCCTCTTCCCCATTTATCCTCCTCCTCCTCCTCTTCCCGTTTTCTTTCACCTAGGGGAGGAATTACACTGGGGGGATTTGCTGTTGTCACCTTTATTATTATTGTTCGGGATTTAAAGGGATTTGTAACTCTCTCTCTCTCTCTCTCTCTCTCTCTCTCTCTCTCTCTCTCTCTCTCTCTCTCTCTCTCTCTCTCTCTCTTAATAAGTTATGTGGAAAAGGAAATTATTATTGTTATTATTTTATTGTTATTATTATTATTATTTATTTATGTGTATTTAGCTTTGTTATTTTTATTCTTTTTTTCCTAGTAATCTCATTTTACACACACACACACACACACACACACACACACACACACACACACACACACACACACACACACACACTTTTATTGCTTCATTTTATGCTCACCTTAACTTTTCCTTTCCTTCTCTCTCTCTCTCTCTCTCTCTCTCTCTCTCTCTCTCTCTCTCTCTCTCTCTCTCTCTCTCTCTCATAACTTGTATTTGTCACTTTGCTTTCATGAATTGCATAAGTCACATTCTAAAACTCAGATACAAAATTGGCGCTAAAAATAGAACAAAAGGAGTAATTTTCTTGATATTAACCCCTTCAGTACCATGACGCGTTTCCATATTCATTCTGGTGACTATTTGGTGATTTTGTACAGCTTCAGAAACTCATGTGAGGGATTAAAATAGTGAAGACTGTTGGTATTAACCTTCTGACCTCCATAGACCCTTGCTAATCTCAATAAAATGGTCTAATCCACGTTTTGATATTCACTCTAGTGACTATTTGGTGATTTTATACAGCTGCAGAAACTCACTTAGGGGATTAAATTAGTGAAGACTATGACCATTAACCTTCTGACCTCCATTGACCCTTCCTAATGCCAGTAAAATGGTCTAATCTTAATCAAATCTCTAGGTAAAAATGTGTCCCAGTACTTAATGGATTAGAATAGTGAAGACTGTGGTCATTAATATTCTTACATCCATAGACCCTTCCTAATGTCAATAAAATGGTCTAATCGTACAAAAATCTTTAGGTAAAAATGCGACCCAGTACTGAAGGGATTAAAATAGTGAAGACAGTGGCTCTTAATCTTCAGATCTCCATAGACCCTTCCTAATGTCAATAAAATGGTCTAATCGTACACAAATCTCAAGGTAAAAATGCGTCCCAGTACTGAAGCTGTTAAGAGAAAGTGGCAAAAAATGCATTAGAGTCATTTTAAAGTGCATTAGAGTCATTTTTAAACCTCACACACACACTCAGACCAAGACAAGAAATTAATGAAATGTTTGGAAATTGTATTAATCTCAAAGAAAAAGACGAAAGTTTTAGGTTTTATTTAAATTTTTGCATATACTCGTTTGTTTTGGGTTAATTACGTTGTTTCATTATTATTATTATTATTATTATTATTATTATTATTATTATTTTTATTATTATTATTATTAAGGTACAATTTTTTTCTTAGTTTGTCAATTATCAATTTTATTATCATCATTTTGTTCAGACATTCAGACAATTTGGAGGAGGAGGTGAAGAGAAACGCAGGTGGGAGGAGGTGAGTTTATTCCCGACTTACAGTATCACTCACTCAATTCCCCTGAAGAAGAAGCATCAGCGAAACTAGTCGGGATTAAACTCACCTCCCTACACCTGCTTCTCTCTTCACCTCCTCCTCCATTATTTTCTTCATAAATTTGTGTAGTTCAGTTTTTATTTCCCATTGCGATAAGTTTAGTACATTTTCTTGGTTTATGTCAGTTGTCCACGTGTAGAGTCGTTAGTGTGGTCTGGATGGGGTTATTTGAGGTCATTGTGATAGTCATTTCATATTTTTTTTGTAATTTAGTTTTATTTCCCATTCCAATAAGTTTAGTACAGTTTTTTTCTTAGTTTATGTCAATTGTCCACGTGTAGAGTCGTTAGTGTGTCGGGGTGGGTGGGTGGGTTACTTGAGGTCAGCTGTTTGCGTGGTCTGATCCTCCTCCTCCATTATTTTCTTCATATTTTGTTGTAGTTAGCTTTTATTTCCCATTCAATAAGTTTAGTACATTTTCTTGGTTTGTGTCAATTGTCCACGTGTCGAGTTGTTAGTGTGGCGGGGGTGGGGGGTGTGGGGGTTACTTGAGGTCAGCTGTGGCGTGGTTTGATCAAGTTTCTTTGAGTCAGTGTAGGAGAG
>NC_059290.1:11565945-11568445 GCF_017591435.1 Portunus trituberculatus
AGAAATTACCTTCCTCCTCCTCCTCCTCCTCCTCCTCCTCCTCCTCCTCCTCCTCCTCCTCCTGCTGCTGCTGCTGCTGCTGCTGCTGCCTCCCTTCCTTCCTTTCTTCCTTCCTTGCATGTTTTTTAATTTGTTTTACTTGGCCTCCTCCTCCTCCTCCTCCTCCTCCTCCTCCTCCTCCTCCTCCTCCTCCTCCTCCTCCTCCTCTACGCTGACACTCCTTCCTAATTTCCCAATTTTAACAACATTCCTCTCTCTCTCTCTCTCTCTCTCTCTCTCTCTCTCTCTCTCTCTCTCTCTCTCTCTCTCTCTCTCTCTCTCTGATAAATTTAATTACCTTGACTTTGCGTAACAGGAGGAAAAAGAGGAGGAGGAGGAGGAGGAGGAAGAAGAAGACATTTTTTAAGTGATAGATTTATGGACAAATTTTTTTTCTCTCTTTCTCTTCTCATTCTTTCTCTCCCATCTCTCTCCCTCTCTCTCCCTCCTTCCATTCTTCCTCCCTTCCTTCCTCCCCCTATCGTCTGGTATGTGATCTATTTTTTCTCCCTTTTCCTCCTCCTCCTCCTCCTCCTCCTCCTCTTCCTCCTCCTCATCCTCCTCCTCCTCCTCCTCCTCCTCCTCCTCCTCCTCCTCCTCCTCCTCCTCCTCCTCCTCCTCCTCCTCCTCCTCCTCCTCCTCTTCCTTCTTCTCCTCCTCTTCTTCATCTTCCTTGCCAAGTTGTGGTGTGTCATTGTCTTTTCCACTATGTTGATGTTTTCCTTCTTCTTCTTCTTCTTCTTCTTCTTCTTCTTCTTATTATTATTATTATTATTATTAGTAGTAGTAGTAGTGGTAGTGGTGGTGGTGGTGGTGGTGGTAGTAGTAGTAGTAGTAGTAGTAGTAGTAAGATAAGAAACGGATAGGTGTGTGTGTGTGTGTGTGTGTGTGTCTCGGTGTGTGCACAGGCTAATGAGAAGGTTCACCTGAGTTTTGCGTTCATTAGTGACTCACGGGCCTTGGACAGGGAAAATGCAGGTTAATTGCTGCCTTGACTCATACCTGCACCTCATCCTCATCTCTCTTTCTCCTCCTCCTCCTCCTCCTCCTCCTCCTCCTCCTCCTCCTCCTCCTTACGAGGAGCGCTTGAAGGAACTCAACTTGTTCAGTTTAGAGAAGCGGCGTATGCGAGGAGATTTGATTGAACTCTTTAAAATGTTCCGGGGCTTTGATAACATAAATGTAAACAACTATCTCACCATTGACAGCTCCAACACCACTAGAAATAATGGCTACAAGATTACAGGTAAACGTTTCAGGTCAGACGAGGCAAAACATTATTTCTTCAATAGAATTGTAAATGTGTGGAACTCTCTCCCAGCACATGTTGTCCGTAGCAATACGATAGAAACTTTTAAAAAAAGGTTGGACATTCACTTCACATTAACCCCTCAAATGACGGACTTTGCGCCTTCATAAGATATCCTTTGTTTGTTTGTAGTTCCTGTACTAGATAGTGTCACTTCTCCTTCAATCTTTCCTATCACATCTTTGACTTTCTCTCCCTGTGGCCTCTTTTCTTCCTCCTTGAGCCCTGATGTCCTTCACCCTCTAACTCGTAGAATCTGTAGTGGTAGCATAGGCACACAGACAGCCTCGTTAGGACCAGTAGGGCTGTTGCTGTCTGTTCCTTCCTTTGTATTCCTTTGTATTCCTCCTCCTCCTCCTCTCTCTTCATCCTTTCTTCTTCCTTTTCCTTCTCGTCCTTATCATTTGTATTCTTCCTTATCTTTCTTATCTTTTCCTCTTTTTTCCTCCTATCTCCTCTTTTGTCTTCTTTCTCCTTCATTATTCTCTCTCTCTCTCTCTCTCTCTCTCTCTCTCTCTCTCTCTCTCTCTCTCTCTCTCTCTCTCTCTCTCTCTCTCTCTCTCTCTCTCTCGTCTGTTTGTCTGTCTATGTCTGGCACGCTAAGAATGTCAAATACCAGAGTCTCTCTCTCTCTCTCTCTCTCTCTCTCTCTCTCTCTCTCTCTCTCTCTCTCTCTCTCTCTCTCTCTCTCTCAAGGAAAGGAGAAAACATGGTGGAATTGCTAGAATAAGAGAGAGAGAGAGAGAGAGAGAGAGAGAGAGAGAGAGAGAGTTGCTGATCAAATGACCTTGTGACCTTCTTGTTCGCAACCGGAAGCCTGGGTCAGAGGTCACAGAGAGAGAGAGAGAGAGAGAGAGAGAGAGAGAGAGAGAGAGAGATTGAGATTTTATTTGCTTTCTCTCTCTTCAATGCTTGTCTCTCTTTACTGTGTGTGTGTGTGTGTGTGTGTGTGTGTGTGTGTGTGTGTGTGTGTGTGTGTGTGTGTGTGTGTGTGTGTGTGCGCGCGTGACTTTCCGGGGTTAGTGTCAGTTTTCCTTTTTTCATGTGCGTATGTGTGTTTGTGCTCGTGTGCGTATGTATGTGTGTGTGTGTGTGTGTGTGTACGTGTGGCTTCTTTGTTCCGGGGCCTGTGTGTGTGTGTGTGTGTGTGTG
>NC_059290.1:11590945-11680945 GCF_017591435.1 Portunus trituberculatus
AGGAAGATGGACAGGAGGAAAAAGTAATATTATAGTATTAATAGTAGTAGCAGTAGTTGTTGTTGTTGTTATTATGTAGTAGTAATAGTAGTGTTTATGTACCACAAAACCTTAATGAAACCTTCACACACACACACACACACACACACAGCTGAACTTAGCAAATCTCTCCACAAACACCAGGAGCACTCCACTCAGAACACCACACCGTTCAGGCATTTCTCGCACACATACCACAAAAAAAAACTTAGTCCTCGCACACAACTTAACCAAACATTACCAAACATGCTATTTCTCACACACACTTAACTGAACCTTCAAATACACAGCTTAACGTACCAAATTAAACACAGCATTTCTCCCACACATACCACAGGAACCTTAAACTTTCACGCACACAGCCTAACCAAGCATTATCAAGCAGCATTTCTCTCACACACAAGGGAAGATGTCTGAGAGATGTTAAAAAATATTGCTTTCTGCTTTGCTGGCTTGTCTCTGTCACTGCTAGTTAGGAAATAGGCTCAATAAATAGCTTAGTAAGGACCTCTGGCTCTGTTGCTGTTTATATTCTTTTCTTTTCCTCCTCGTCCTCCTCTTCCTTCTTCTTCTTCTCATCGTCATCCTCCTCCTCCTCCTCCTCCTCCTCCTCCTCCTCCTCCTCCTCCTCCTGTGGGCCTGGAGAAGACGTCATGTAATTCCTTTATGGACAAAACACTCATTATCTTTTTTATTTATTTATTATTTTTTAATTCTTGTCCAAATTCGGTCAAAGCAAAAATGGTTTATAATTTCCCTGGCTGCATTTTTTTTTTTTTTCCTTTTTCCCGTAAGCAAACGTGTGATTACCTCCTTAGAAAGTGGTTAGGCTCAGGAAGATTGTTATTTTTTCTTTTTTCTCTTCCTTTGTCTTCTTTTCTTCTTTTTGTTTATTCAGTTTAGATGATTTTTTTAATTAATTAATTAATTTATTTATTTATTTTTTTGGTGGGTAGAGTGGAGAAGGAGGACAGATCTATGTATTTTCTTTTTTATTTCTGTTTTTTTTTCTATCCTTCATTCCTTTCTTTCTTTCTTTCTTTCTTCCTTCCTTCCTTCCTTCCTTCCTTCCTTCCTTCCATCAGTTGTATTCTTTTGTACTCTCCTCACTTCTTTCCTTTCACTTTTCTCTCTGTTACTTTTTCTTTCCTCCATCTCTCCTTCCTTCATTACTTTCTTCTCTTTACTTCATTTCTCCTTTCCATGTGTTATATTTTGCCTCCCTCCTTCATACCCTTACCTTTCTCTCTTCCTTCTCTTTCCTCATTCTCTTCCTCTCCTCCTTTCCTCTTTTTTACCCATTCATTCCTTATCTCTTCCTCTTTCTTTCCTTTCTCTTATTTTTACAACTTTTTTTACTTCATTTAAAAAAGAGATTTCAAGACATCCCTTTCTTCTGGCTAACTCTCTTGGACCTGCATGGGGACTGACAACCGAGTGGGCCTTTTTTATATATTTTTGATGCCCTTTGCTAGCTTTACCCCTCCTGAAAAAGACAGAAATACTCTTTTTCCTTCAGTTTTTCAATCCGCTGTCATAAGGGAAGCAAAAACACTCTACCATCTCCTTCAGTGGCCCATATTCACCATGACTGTTTTCCAAAGCCACAGAGATGACTGGTGGTGTTTCCAAGAGTGTTTCTCCAGATAATAATGTACAAATCTAATCACTGCTTCTGGAACCATTTAAAAAAAACACCTTAAAAACTCGTCTCAATTTCAATATAGCCTTTTGAAATAGTGGAGGTGAAGTGCAAAAGGGTTAGATAATACGAGTTTTCTCCTTCCTTTCTCACTACGACAATTTTCCAAGGCCACAGAGACAACTAGCCAGGTTTTCAAGACACTTTCTCCTTTTAATAAACTAGAAATCTTAGCAATCTACCACCAAAGCTATAAAAACACTCTTAAAAACACAAGTATCTTCAACTGGAGCCTTCGGAAAGCAGTGAGAGAGCAAAGCATTTTACAATATGGCCAAGTCTCTCAATCCACTGTCATAAAGAAAAACAAAAATACTTCACCAAAAATACTCAGCTGCCTTCAATCTCAATCCGTTATTCCGCCCTGACAGGAGATGGAGCGCCGGAAACGTGTGGAGGCCATCATGAACTCCACAATATTCCGAGAGGAGCTGGAGAAGATAGTGGAGAGCCAGCTGACGGAGGGCTACTCAGGATACCAGGCCATCCAGAACATCTCCGAAATGATGGGCATCCCTTGCTCTCGTGTCAACACCTTCAGAAGTGAGTGGATGGGTGTTGTGGGAGTATTAGAGATGTTTGTAGTGGTGTTCAGTGCTGGTAGTGTGTTTCTGGGGTGTTGGGAGAGTGTTGGAGATGTTTATAGTGGTGTTGAGTGCTGATAGGATATTTCTGGGGTGTTTCTGGGGTGTTGGAAGAGTTTTGGAGTGTTTATAGTGGTGTTGGGTGGTGCTAAAATGGTGCTAGAATGTTGGAGGAGTGTTTCTGGTGGTGTTTGGTGGTGCTGGGGTGTGTTAAGAGTGTTTTGGATGGTGTTGTTAGTGGTGAATCATTGTGGTGGAACTGTATGGTGCAGTGTGGTGTTGTGAGGTGTTCTGGTGTGGTGTTGCATCATTATCATGGACTTCTGTGGTGGTGGTGGTGGTGATGAATTATTGTGGTGTAACTAACTGTATGGTGTGGTGTGGTGTTGTGGTGGGTCACTATCTTAGTTAGACATCTGTGGTGGTGGTGGTGGTGGTGGTGTTGATGATGCAGTGGTGGTGGCAAATCAATGTGGTGTAACTGTACAGTGTGGTGTGGTGTTGTGGTTTGGTGTGGTGGTGTGTCATTATTATAGACATCTGCGGTGGTGGTGGTGGTGGTGGCATTATCCCATCCAGTGAGTGTGAATCCTGCCGTGTGTAACGTAATGTAATAAATGTGAGTAATGTGTTCCCTCCTTGTTCTCCGCCATTCACGCCACACAACAACGGGATGGCCTGGTGGGGGAAAGTATGGGGAACAGTACTCAATATATAGCCTGTATGGGGAACAGTACTCAATATATAGCCTGTATAGAACGGTGCTCATTATTTCTCTACTCTATGTTTTTTCTTGTTTATTTTATTTATATGGCATGTATGGGGAAAGATACTCATTAAATGGCCTGTATGGGGAACAGGACTCATTATATAGGGTGTATGGGGAACGGTACTCATTATATAGCCTCCTCCTCCTCCTCCTGTAGATAATGGTTGACTTGTAAGAGACAGAATGGATTACAGATCTTTCACTCTCTATTTCATTAATCTGTTTTTGTTTATCTATTTTTATTCATTTATTTATTCATCTTTATTTGATCTATTTATTAATTTTACACCTCCTCTCTCCCTGCATTTCTCTTTTTATTCATTTTGATCTATATTGCTATTTATTTATTCTTTACTTTATTTATTTAACATTGCCCTTCTTTTCCCTGCCTTTCTCTATTTATTTTATCTACTTCATTCATTAATTTATTCCTCTTTATTTATTTTACATCCTCCTTCTTTTCCCTGCCTTTCTTTTTCTATTTTATCTACTTTATTTATCTATTCATCTTTATTTTACACCTCCTCCTTCTTCTTCCCCTTGGCAGGCATGAGCAGCGTTATCCCGATCAACGACATCCGCGGAATGGAGAGCCTCAACTTTGTCAAGGGTGAGAAGCTGCTCCGTTGCAAGCTGGCCTCCGTCTACCGACTCATCGACATGCATGGCTGGACTCAGAGCATCTATAATCACGTCACGGTATGCTATGGGGTGTTGTGGGTGTTCCTGGGGTCCTGTGGGATGTTGTTTTCCTTTTCTCTCTCTTGTATTTTTTTTTTTTTTTTCAACATCTCTTGTCTTTTTTCTCATTTTCTTTAGCATCTTTCTTTTTGCAGCTACTCATGTTTCTTTTCTACTTGTTGTATTGACCATTCCCTTCCTCGTAACACTTCAGTCTCACTCTTCCTCCCTCCTGTCAGTGTAATCATTGTTTGTATGTATTTATTTCTCCAGTCTATGCCTCATTTTTATCTTGTTCATTTTCTCACTAAACATCATGTAATTTTTCTCTTGACTTGTGTTTCTTTCACTAAACTCATGTCTTCTTTACTATTTTTTTCCTGTCATTCATTTCTTACACTAAAGCTCGTGTCATTTTTCTCTGACATGCATTTCTTACACTAAAACTCCTGTCATTTTTTTCCCTCACTAAACTGTCATTCTTCACTCACTAAACTTTGTCATTCTTCTCTCACTAAACTGTCAGTCTTCTTAATTCCTGTCATTCTTCACTCACTAAACTCCTGTCAGTCTTGTCTCACTAATTTCCTGTCATTCTTCTTAATTTCTGTCATTCTTCTCTCACTAAACTCCTGTCAGTCTTCTTAACCTCCTGCTGTCTCCACCACAGGCCCGCATCAGTCAGGACACCGAACACTTCCTGCTCAATCCATTCGGCATGCTGTACCACGAGGTGACGGCCTCCTCCCTCGTCAAGGTGGACATGCAGGGGAACATCGTCGAGAGTGGATCCACCAACTTCGGAGTCAGTGTGGCCGGGTTCATGCTCCACTCGGCCATCCACGCTGCTCGGCCTGACATTAAGTGCATCATCCACCTCCACCATCCAGCTGTTGTGGCGGTCAGTGGCTGTTTGTGTGTTTGCGTGTTTGTGTGTTTGTGTGTTTGGGTTCGATTTGAGTGTTTATTGATCTTTTTCTTCTATTTTATTTTTCTTTTGTTTATTTTTATTTTATTTTGGGAAGGGGATGTTTTTCAGGGTAGGTCATGTCATGCAGGGTGTTTCTTAGGGTGTGTCTGTGTGTCTGTGTGTCTGTGTTTGATTTGGCTCCTCTACTGTGTTTTTTTTTTTTAAGGGTTGGTTGTCTTGGGTGTCTTCAAAGTGTGGTGGTGAATGTCCATTTGTCCGTTTGTCTGGTGGTGTTTGGGTTGTGTTATGTAGTGTTCATTTTTTCAAGGTGATCTCTTGTGTTTTTTTGTGAGTTAATTCTACAGACTGTGTTTTTTTAGGGTGTTTTTAGTCATTTTCATCACCTCTTACCCACGTCCTCTTCTTATCATCTCTACCTTCTCTATCATTTAAACTTCCCTTCATCACATCATCATCTCAGTCTCCTTAATCACCACATGTCAACACCACCTCACTCCTAACTACATGCCTTTCCTATCATCACTTATATCACTTAAACATCCCTTCACCAAACCACCGTAACCTCCCTAGTCACCACTCTTGCACCACTACCTCAAAAATAACCACACCTTTCACCACCTTTCACCAGCACCACTCACCAGGTCTCCTCCTACAGGTGTCCGCCTTGAAGCAGGGTCTGATGTCACTGTCCCAGGAGTCACTGCTTATTGGTGACATCTCCTACCACGAGTACCAGGGCATCTTTGTCAACCAAGAGGAGAGAGACAAGCTGGCACGCAATCTTGGGCCCATCAACAAGGTACGCTGGTGGCTGACTGGAGAATGACAGGGGTTGGAAGTTGTGGTAGGGGGTGTTTTTTGGGGGGTTACAGGGATGGCAGAGGTTAAGAATTGTGTTAGGGAGTGGTACAGGGTGTTTTTTGAGTGTTAGAGGTATAGCAGGGGTTAAAAGTTGTGTTAGAGAAGTGGAAGGGGTGTTTTGTTGGGGTTACTACAGTTATGGCAGGGGTTAATAATTGTGTTAGGGAGTGGTAAGGGGTGTTTTTTGGGGTTAGAAGTATGGCAGGGGTTGAAAGTTGTGTTAAGGAGTGGTACAGGGTGTTGTGTTGGGTCAGGGCATGGCAGGGTTGTTGTTTTGGTTTAGGGTATTGGCAGGGCATGTCCAAAGTTAGGTTAGACGGTGGTAGGGAGTGTTTTGTGCTGAGTTAGGAGTGGCAGGGATTGATAGTTAGGTTTTAGTGGATGGTAGGGTGTGTTGTGTTGGGTTGGGGGTGGCAGGGATAATGCGTGCTGGATTGGAAGTGGCAGGGGTTGAAAATTGGGTTAAGGGGTGGCAGGGGTGTTGTGTGCTGGGTTAGGGAGTGACAGGGGTAGGGTAGGGGAAGTAATGTCTGTCTGGCTGGAAGGGGATAAATAATGTATGTGTGGCAGGGTTTGGTAGTGGCAGGGATGTTGTGTGCTGGGTTCTGGGTCAGTAGGGAGAATAATTAGTGTTTTTTCTTCCTTGTCACTGTACGTTGAGTGTATTAATTGTTAGTAAGGGTAATTCTGATGCCAAAAAGTGTGAGTTATGTGAAGTAATTTGTGTTTTCTTTCCTTGTGTGTAAATTGTTATAGTCTGTGTACTCTGAAGTGTCTCTGGGTCTGTGTCTGAATGGTGCTCCAGGGAATGTGTGGTTGTCAGATCTAGAGGCAAACCATGAGCTGTCCTTGTGATAAGTGCATTGGTCAACAGAAAACAAGTATTATTCACATCAAATCAATTATCAATAAACTACAATATGTTTGAAATCCAGGAGGCATTTTAGAGTAGACAGACTATAGTAGAGAGAATAATGGTGGTGAAGCGAGTGAGTTATGTGAAGGTTTGGTTAGGTTAGGTTTCGTTAGGTTAGGTTAGGTTATGTTATGTGAAGTAAGTGATGTGTGTTCTGGTTTAGGTGATGCTGCTGCGTAACCACGGTGTTGTGTGCTGCGGCGAGACCATCGAGGAGGCCTGGTACAACACCTACCACACCATCCTGGCCTGCGAGACACAGGTACTGCCACCACCACCACCACTTCTACTTCTACTTCTACTTCTACTTCTACTTCTACTTCTACTACTACTACTACTACTACTACTACTACTACTACTACTACTACTACTACTACCCTGTACAAATCTTTCCACACAGGCAAGGAGGAACAAGAGATAGGAAAGCATGACAAGTTTTTCCGCTTCACCAGCAGTGCCTTGACTTCTCACCCCTATGACTCACTATCCCCCCCCTCACAGCACCACACCACCCTCCCGTAGCCCCTCACACTCTCCCAGCGCACCCCCAACACCCTCCACACCTGCTCAGACCTGCCTGTCAAGGTGTGCATGATAGGTAATGGAGGCAGGGTCTTATAAGTGACTCCTTTCATCTCTGTTTGTCTCGGTGACTTTCTCTCTTCCTCTCTCTCTTTGTCTCTATCTCTGTCTCCTCTCTTTCTCTTTCTCTCTTTCTCTCTCTCTCTCTCTCTTCTCTTCTCTTTCTCTTTCTCTTTCTCTCTTCTCTCTCTCTCTCTCTCTCTCTCTCTCTCTCTCTCTCTCTCTCTCTCTCTCTCTCTCTCTCTCTCTCTCTCTCTCTCTCTCTCTCTCTCTCTCTCTCTCTCTCTCTCTCTCTCTCTCTCTCTCTCTCATCTCCAACTGTTCTTTTCCGTTATTTCTATTTGTCATGTCTTTTGTTCTCTTACTTCTTACTCTTTTCTCAGTTCCTTTCTCTATTATTATTATTATTATTATTATTATTATTATTATTATTATTATTATTATTATTATTATTATTATTATTATTTTCATTGTTTTCTCTCTTCTAATCATCATCTTTTACCTCTTGTTTCTTTCCCTCATTTCTTATCTCCTTTTTCTCATGACATGTCATGTCTGCCTCACACAATGCTTCTCTGGTCCCCTTGTTCTCATATTAGTCTCTCTCTGTCAGTCCTGCCTCTTTACCTTACCTATTTCATATCTTACATCCATCTTTATCCCTCCTTTCATAATAATCTCACCTCTTTACCTTCATCCTGACCTCTCTCTCTCTCTCTCTCTCTCTCTCTCTCTCTCTCTCTCTCTCTCTCTCTCTCTCTCTCTCTCTCTCTCTCTCTCTCTCTCTCTCTCTCTCTCTCTCTCTCTCTCTCTCATATTCTGAAATGCTTTGCTCTCACCGTCACTGCTTTCCAAAGGCTGCAGTTGAAGATACTCTTGTTTTTAAGAGTGTTTTTACATTTCTGGTGATAGATTGGCAAGATTTCTAGTTTATTTGAAGGAAAAACTGCCTTGAAAACCCAACTAGTTGTCTCTGTGGCCTTGAAAAATTGTCATGGTGAGAGAATAAAGCATTTTCAAAGGTGTTTTTATGGTTCTGGTGATGGATTGGTGAGATTTCTAGTTTATTTAAAGGAAAAGCTGTCTTGAAAACTCGGCTAGTTGTCTGTGGCCTTGAAATATTGTCATTGTGAAAAGGAAAAGCATTTCTGAATACACTCATTTGTCTTGTGGCTTTGTTCCACCATGATAATCTCACCTGTGTATCTTTATCCTACCCTCCTTTTTCCTCTCCTCCCTCCCTCCCTCCCTCCCTCCCTCCCTCTCACGGCTCTGTTCCTCCCCACAGATGCGCATGGCTCCTCTGGGCCTGGACAACCTGATCACAGTGACGGATGAAGCTCGCCACTCTGCCTTTGAGGTGGCTCGGCGCGGCGCTGGTGGTGTCGACAGCAAGCAGGTTTGTGCCACTGGTCTTGGCCTCTCTCTCTCTCTCTCTCTCTCTCTCTCTCTCTCTCTCTCTCTCTCTCTCTCTCTCTCTCTCTCTCTCTCTCTCTCTCTCTCTCTCTCTCTCTCTCTCTCTCTCTCTCTCTCTCTCTCTCTCTCTCTCTCTCTCTCTCTCTCTCTCATTTCCAACTGTTCTTTGACTTCTTTTTCCTTTTTGCTATTTGTCATGTTGTGTTCTGATATTCCCAGCTCTTTTCTCTTAATTCCTATGTTTTTTTCTCGTGTCCGTTCTCCCAGTTTTCATCCTTGTCTCGGTTACAGCCTTCATCTGTTACCTCCTGTTCCTTCCTTTCAATTCATGTTATTCCCGCTGGTCTTCCAATGATCGCTGTGATGAAAGGTTTCTAGTGTCAGTGGTTCTTTTCTTTATTTATGAAGATGTATGTTTTTTTGTGTTTTTTTATGTAAGAGAAAATTCAGACAAGGTTAACTCCCCTCCCCCACACTAAAAAAAGGCTCATTTGGTTGCCAGCCCCTTGCAGGTGTGATAGAGTTAGCCAAAAGACAGGGACAAATGTCTAAAAATGTCATGTGTTGCTGTTTTGAAAGGTGTTTTAGTGTCTGTTCTCATGTGTTTCCTTCCCTGACTCCCAGGAGGGCGGACCAACAGGCCAGGGACCAAAGGAGCGCAAGTGGAAGGTTGGGGAGCTGGAGTTTGAGGCTCTGATGAGGTCAATGGACAACTGTGTAAGTCTGCCTGTCTGTCTTCTTCACCTTCCCCTGTGTATGAGACAATTGATGATCTTTCTTTCAATTATGAGCTATGAGGTGAATGTAAATACTGTGGCTACTTGAGATGGCTAATATAAACCCTCTTCCTTATGGCAATAGAGGATCACCAGTCTTTCAATTATGAGCTAAAAGCCAGTGTTCTCCCCCCACAGGGCCTGAGGACGGGTTACATCTACAGGAGGCCTCTGGTGAAGCAGGACACATCACGTTTCCACAGTGACGTTGCCCTGCCCCCCACCGCCTCCAACTACACACATCTCTTTGACGAGGATGACATTACCAGGAGGTGTGTGTCTTTCGCTGTCTCTCTGGCTCTTGGTGTCTTGCTGTCTCTCACTGTCTCTCTGTCTCTATGTGTCTCGCTGTCTCTTGCTGCCTCTCACTGTCTCTCGCTGTCTCTCACTGTCTCTCTGTCTCTTAGGTGTCTCTCTGTCTCTAGGTGTCTCTCACTGTCTCTGAGTCTTGCTGTCTCTCTCTCTCTCTGTTTCTGAGGTGTCTCTATGTGTCTCTTGGTGTCTTTAGTTGTCAGCTTGTTTTTGTCATTTTATTTCTTGTCTGTTTATATATATTTTTGTGCTTATTTATTAAGTTTTTCCTGTTTTTTATTATATTTTCTCTTCTTTCATGTTTCCTTTATGTACTCATATCTCATGTTGTCTCTTAGTGTGTCTCAGTGTCTCTTGGTGTCTCTCAGTGTTTAGTATCTCTGTGTGTCTTTCAGTGTCTCTTGGTTTTCACTTTCCTTGTTCTGTTTCCGATTTGTTCTTCGTGGTTCTGTTTGTTCAGCGATGTGGTACTAAGTTATTTCACAATGGTCTCTGTGAATTTATTTGTAAACTCTTAACATCACATTCTGTACCTTTTATTACGTAAGAGGGGAAAGCTGGCCAAGGGAAACAAAAAAGGGAAAGAAAATGCCCACTAAGTTACCACATACTAGTTTTCCACACCTAAACACTGTACTCTCTATCAACAGCCACCCATCACCACACCTAAGACTGACTAACTGAGTGACTGGTGATTTAGTAGGTGTGTGGCTGACTGGTGATTAAGAGGGTTGACTAACTGACTGAGTGACTTATTGGTTTGACAGAGTTGGTGATAACTAACTGATTGAGTGACTAGTGAGTGGATGACTGACTGACTGACCGGTGATTGAGTGTATGGGTAGACTGACTGACTCTAACACCCACCCATCGCCACATCCAAACACTCTAATCTCTTCAATGTTGACTTATTACCACACCAAGACTAACTGGTCCTTCTTTCACAATGATCAAAGTAAATTTATAAACACAACCCTTCAGCGCCATGACACGTTTTCGTATCTATTCTGCTCACTGTTTGGTGATTTTATACAGCTTCAGAAACTTATGTGAGGATTAAAATAGTGAAGACTGTGGCCATTAATCTTCTGACCTTAAACCTTTCCTAATGTAAATTGTCTAATCATACCCAAAATTTGTAAAAATATGTCCTAGTACTGAAGGGGTTAGCATGACACACACTACCTGCTGCTTTTAACACTAAATCTGTCATCTTAACACATTTCTCACCACACTTAATCTAACCTAACATCACACACTGTACCTGCTGCTTTTCACACTAAATCTATCTCACTTATCACCACACCACACCTAACCTGTCCTTCCTTCTCTCCCCAGCCCTCTGAAGCGAATTCTGGATGGCCGCAAGGTTCAGGACAAGAGTCGGTGGCTGAACTCCCCCAACGTGTACCAGAAGGTTGAGGTGCTGGAGACAGGAACGCCAGACCCCAAGAAAATTACCAAGGTAGAGATCATTACCAGCGAGAACCTTATCAAGTAAAGCAATACAGTGTCGGCCATCTTGACATGTCTCGGACCGGGACTAAGAGAGAGAGAGATGATGTCCCGTATGTTTTGTAGCTTCTTATTCCTCCGTTCTGTGGTGTTTGGGTCATTTTACTGCCGGCAGATTCTTGTTCTATCTTGCTTGCTTATTAGAGGATCGCTTTGTTGATATGTGGTCGTGTATGGAGCAGTTTTGTGGCAGAAATGGCCGATATGTAGCCTGGGTTTTGCCGACCGATGGCTCGTGTCAAATATCTTCATGGTAGTCTGGAGTATCAAGTTATCGTAGTTTGAGTGAGTAACGACTGCACCAATGACCAAAGTATCCTGCATCACACTCTCTTGCCATTATATTTAGGGGTTGTGTCATGGAGTCTTGCAGTGTTCAGACCAGTATTGCTTCTGCACTCAGAGAACCAGAGGACTTGTTGAACTGCAGCCAGAGATGGTGTAACCTTCACTCACTTGTGTTGTGTGTCTTCCCTCAGCCTTACATCCTTATCTGACACTATACTCTTTCTCTCACCAGTTGTACCTATCTTTCCTCCTCCTAATACTTCACCAGAGGACTTGTAGAACTGAAATCAGAGATCATGTAACCTTCACTCACTTCCTGTGTTGTGTGTCTTCCCTCAACCTTACATCCTTATCTGACACTACATTCTTTTTCTCATCAATTTACTTATCTTTCTTGCTCTTAATACTTCACTGATACATAACACACAGTACCTCTTTCTCAAGCAGCACCTTTACTCCTTCACTCTTCACACACTTCATGAATCTCAGCAGACTTAAGACAGAGGGACATTTCTCAACATCAAGGAAGGGAGTGTTGTTTTACTTGACATCTGAGCTTGACTGTACTTCTTGCACCAGCCAGTCTTGTGTGGTTGTGGGAGATGAGGGTGGGTTCAGACAGCCACCCCACAACACACCACTTGATGACTGAGGAAGGTGGTACATAAACTCACACTGGAGGAGGTAGAGGAGTTTGTTTAGTGAATTGAGTGATTTAGGCAGTTCACAGTAAACCAAAGTGGATGTAGATAAGTTAATGAGAGAGGTAGTATGGAAACTTTAGCTGAAATAAGTAGTGTTTCAACATTTCAAGACCTCACTCCCTCTTCAGTGCTACTTTCATTACCTCTTCCACATTCATCCAAATCTGTTTCTTTCAACAAGATACAAGTTGAAGTTACCCACAACCTTCTATTTATCTTGTATCTTGCTTTTATTTCAAGACAAAGGGGACCAGAAGCCACCGTTCCCTCAGTCCCTGGCCTCTGTTCCGTGTCCTTCTTTAGCACAAAACCTGCCTCATATTTCTGTCACTTGACTCAGCACTGCCCAAGCATAAATGTTTCCTGATGCACACACCTCTCCACATACAGAGGCGTGTCTTATCTGGACGACACATAATATTTTCTGCTGCAATGTGTTCCTGTTGCTGATAGTACTGGATGTGTGCCACTGTTCCCTTTGGTTTTGTATGTGTGTGTGAGAGAGGAAGAGTGTGTGTGTGTGTGTGTGTGATTCTTTGATCCAGTGACTCATAATCTCCAAGGTTAAAAGGTTTGGCTTATGAACAAAACTCCATTGTCAATGCAAAAGAAATCTCAATGTGAATCTCACTTAATGTTGCATCTACATCCTGGCTTATCTGTCTCACTGTGGCAAAATAGCTCCATTTGTTTACTCTCCAGCAACAAAACTAATTAATCACTGCCTTCACTTTCATTGTGGTGAAAGATTTCTTATACCTCCTTCTTTCCTGTTCTCTCTCTCTCTCTCTCTCTCTCTCTCTCTCTCTCTCTCTCTCTCTCTCTCTCTCTCTCTCTCTCTCTCTCTCTCTCTCTCTCTCTCTCTCTCTCTCTCTCTCTCTCTCTCTGCATCATTTCTTTAATCTTGCATCATTGTCTCTCCTTTGCTTCCTTCCCTCCTGTCTCTCCACCACACCCCAAACCACACCTCACTTTTGCATTGACTTCAATACTCAAGGACACCACTGCCAGTAAGAGTAGCTTCAACACACCTTTACCTTGGGGTCTACTAGATAACATGCCAGTTTAAGGTGCACCATTAAACTCCTTCAGGAACCTTAGATACAGTCCAGCCGAGTTGACCAAAGCTTCATGACAGCATAATGGGTGTAGTTTATTTTTCTGTAGCTGTCAACACGTGTACTGCTTTGTATTGCCTTTTTTACAGGTGTATTTGAGATGTGTTTAGCTGTGTTCACTGGTTTTCCGTGTGCATCTCAATGTTTCGGGTGTTTCTCTATAGTCGTTGATGAAGAGGGATGCTTTCTCCACTCCAGACTGTGGCCCAATGCCTTAGTAGTCTAACTTTACCCAGAGGAACACTCACAGATTTGTCAAAAGAAGATATAGACAGACATACTCACAGATTTGTCAAAAGAAAATATAGACAGACGTACTCACAGATTTGTTGAAAGAAGATATAGACAGACATACTCACAGATTTGTTGAAAGAAGATATAGACAGACGTACTGATAGATGAATGAAGATAAGAGAGATAGGGAGATGATTTTAAGATCTGACACTTTGAGAAACGTAATCATAATCTTACCTAGAGGACCTGCAGTAAATAAGTATAAATAAGTATTCCAAGATTGCATGTTACTAAGACTTAAGAATTACTTTACATAGATAAGAGAGTAAGAGAGATTTATAACTGAAGTCTGAGAAAGAGATACGAAGGGTCACAGAAGACAGAAGACAGACAGACAGACGGACAGATAGATGAATTACAAACATTACCCTAAGATATGAAATGGAGACAAAAAAAAAAAAAAAAAAAAGAAAAAGAAAGAAAAAGATCAAAAATTTTCCCAATCAGCTTTACATTAATCTAGGACACAATTTATCATCAAACTCTTTATTTCCAAATGTCTGTCACGGGGCAATTTGTCTTACTGTTCCCGATTCTATGTGAAAACTATCAATTCTTTAGTCCACCTGGCCATCTGTGGAACTCTGTCTCTGCTGGAAATACTGAGAGGAAATTGTGAAGCTTTTTGTCTGTGTAGTGAGAAATTTACCTGAAAATATTGCAAGGAAAGTCATCAAATCTTACTCACTTCAAGACAGTTATTGGTGGAAAACTTACCACATTAAGAAAAAATATATATAAAGTTAAATTTGACTGGAAATATTACAAGGAAAGTCGTCAAAACTCTCTATTTTCAGACATTAATTGACAGAAACTTACACATTGGAAAAAAAAACAGAGAAAGAAGTGAATTTGACTGGAAATATTACAAGGAAAGTCATCAGCTGATAACTCACTATTTCCAGACATTTATTGACGGAAAACTTACCACATTGGAAAAAATGGAGAAAGAAGTGTAAATTAACAGAGATATAACAAGGAACAAATTCATCAAAGCTCACTATTTCCAAGCAGTTGATGATGGAAAACTTACCATATTAGGAAAAGAAATACGGAAAAAAGTCATAATAAAGGAAAGACAACAAAACATGACTCTGGGCAAACTTTACGAATAATTAAACTGTGTGTGTGTGTGTGTGTGTGTGTGTGTGTGTGTGTGAGTGTGAGTCTCGTTATCTCTAAGACGTATATTTAGGATGTTACTGATAACATATAGCCTCTTTTTGCTTGGTGTCAGTAGAGTGTTAGCATTAAGGGCAGCATGAGCCATAATAATAGTAATAACTCTATCAAGCATCTTTATTGTAGTGGTGGTCGGCCGTCGGGGTTCCAGAATCGCGTGTGTGTTTGTGCGTTTGTGTGTCTTTGTGGAGCTGGCCGTCCTTCCCAGGCGTGTCCAGCGCAGGGAAACGGGCTTATTTTTGTTTGTTTTGCTTATTGTGTTTGTTTTTATCTATTTATTTTATTTATTTATTCATTTATTTATTTATTTATTTATTTCATGGGGCTACGAAATTGAGTTTTTTATTTTATTATTATTATTATTATTATTGTTATTATTTAATCTTTTGTATTTTATTTATTTATTTTATTTTATTTCTTTTTAAGACTTAGGTTTGGTGTTTTGTTCCTTTTTTTCAATGTTTTTTATTTATTCTTTTTCTGATGGCTCTTTTTTTATCATTATTATTTTTGTTACTAGTTTTCTTGTTATTCGTATAAAATATTTGCTTTTTGTGGTATTTTTTATACAATTTCTTATTAAGTGTTTGGTTATTGTTAGCATTTACTTTTTTTTATTATTATTTATTATTTTTCATATATATTTTCTAAGCTTTCTATTAAGCCATCACTTTTTGAATGGTGGTCATGTATCACCATTACTGTTACTACTATTATCCATCCATTCACTACCAATTACTCACTGGTTGGGGGACGTCAGCCTGGCATACACACATACAGACAGACTGACTGCCATCACCGTTATGTTACAGTTTGTTCCTGAGGCACTTTGCTCAGTCTCCCAGCCTTTGCAATACTCCCGTCAGTGGTGGAGCTGTGGTGTCTGTTGCACTCCTACACTTGGAAAGACATTTAGTTCATATCTTCCGTACCGGAGCTTTTGTACACTTTATCTTGTTACGTTGAGAAATGGTGTTTTTTTTTCGTATCCTTAACTTTTTGTGATTTTTTTCAACTTTAACTTGTCCAGAGAGAAGACTTTTTTTACGTGAGTGCATAGGTAGTAGGTTTAATTGAATGCATAGGTATTAGTCGTAGGTTTAATTGTTTCATGGTATATAATCCTCGCTTCTTTTTGTAACGTTACCAGGCAGCTTCTGTTATCGCACCGCATAAGGCTGTGTCCAGGAGGGAAGCTTAGGACAGTGACCTGAATGTTATGAAGTTATAAAAGTTTCAGAACCCACACAACTTCACTAATAAAGGAGATTCGGAATGTACATGGATGGGTTACAGGAGATTTGGAACCCATATGATTGATTACTAAAAGATAAGAGAAGATTCAGAACTTGTATGATTTGATTAGTAAAGAATAAGAATATCCGAACCTGTTAGAAATGCAAGGGTCCTAAAGAGATGAATTAGTGTTTACATTTTCTGGTTACGTCGTCTAGAACAGCAGACACACAGACGTTTCAAGACATTTGTTCCTGTTTTCTGGCTAACTCCTCTCTTATCTGTGAGGGAACTTGCAATGTAATTTTTTTTATTTATTTTATTTATTTAATTTTTTTTTTTCCTTCTCCGTTGGTAAGCTTCCCTCATGCATTAAGAATAGATAAATAAATGACATGATGGATTTGAATTGGCATACGTGTTTGTGTCCAAGAAGGAAGGAATTAGAGCAGCACAGATTCCACAGTGTTTTTTATTAACTTGCTATTGTACTGCTGTGTTTTAAAGGCATTTCTGAACACATCACCACAGCACAGATCATGGAGCGTTGAATTGACACATGTGTTCTCCTGTGCCCATCAAAGTTACAACAGTGCTCTGAAGTGTTGATGGATTCCAGTGACTTGAGAACCTCTTAGAGTGATGAAAATGATGAATATTCTACAGAGTTGGAGTTGACATCTATATATTTCTAAGTCAGTATTCAGTAGCTTGATTAATTAGACTTTGTGTTCACCTGGAGTCCTGTCGAGTGCCACCACCACCTCGGCACTGACAGGTGGTACAGTGGTGAGGTAGTGAGGTAGGCACCGTGTGTGGTCATGATTTGTGCATCTTTCAGCTTGTGGTCTTACATCATGTCTCCTCTGTGTTCACCACATGATCTTGGCTTATAATAAAGTAATAGTACTCTACAATACTTTCATTTGTTACTTGATAGGCTAGTAAAGGTGATAGACCAGATTTCAAATGCTCTCTTAATTCTTGATTGTCTCTTTTTTCATGTATTTTCTTCACATGAGGTACTAGTTGTTGTTTTTGAGCATTGTCCCGTGCACCTTTACTAGCCTATGTTGTGCCTGTTTCTGGTAACTGGTGACTGGTAGCTGCCCTGCGAGTGGCAGTTTACACGCAAAACCAAGCACAAAGGGCCTTGCTTTTTTGTTTTTTGCTTCAAACGTCAAAACGGATGATTGGTGAGCTTCCTTGTCCCACACATACATGTAAACTGAGCCCTATAGTTTTTGAGACAGCACATGGCTGCTGCTGCTGCTATTGTTGCTGCGGACATGCAGAACTTTAGGGAAACAGGCACAATGCAAAGATATCAGTGCAGTCACCTCCAAAAAGCACAGACAGAAAGGCATTGATTAAAAGACAAGTGTCCAAGGCCAGGCCCTAATGTGCTTTGTTTTGTTGTACCTACAGTGGGTGGCCGACAGCTCCCCCACTCACTCCACCTCCACACCCGTCAAATTGGAGTCAGCACTTCAGTTCGTGCCTCCTAACACCAACCCCAAGGAATTCAAGACTGTGCAGAAGATGGTGAGTCTTCAAACCTTCTTGCTGTCTGCTCATACACCTTTGTGCCCAGATGTTCATATTTTGAACTGTCTTCATGTAAACAAACTTCAACATTTTCTGTTTGTATCTCAGACAGACACTTTATTGGCTTATATTTGGAAATAGATAAAACTGTACCAGTAATAGTAGTGTACCTGACCTTTCCTAATCAATCCTGAGACATCCTGACCTATCCCAATCCATTCTAATCTTTTCTAAACCTTCCTGACCCATCTTCACTTACTGTGACCACTCCCAACCCACTCCAATCCCACCATAACACACCCTAACCCAACACAACCCACCATAACCCACCATACCCACACAGATCAAGGAGAACCGAAGGGTGGGCAACATCAGCGCTGGGCCAACCTCACACCTGCTGGAGGGTGTGACCTGGGACGAGGCACGGCGCATGCAGGACGCCAGCATGTCGGGCGCCTCGGACCATGTCATCCTGGTGGGGGCGGCCTCCAAGGGTATCATTCAGAGGGACTTCCAGCACAATGCAGTGGTTTACAAGACTCCCTACGCCAAGAACCCCTTCGATGCTGTCACTGATCAGGAGCTGGAGGAGTACAAGGACCTGGTGGAGCGCAAGCAGCGAGGAGATCCCAGTACGTGTTGGCAAGGTTTGGCTTGTGAGGGAAAGGAAGAGGTAGAGGAGGCATGTGGAAAGTGAAGGTGGCTATAAGTGGAAGGATCTTGTGGGTTGTTGAAGAGGAGATAGTATGTATGTCTTGATACTTTGCCATTAGTTGAGGGGTTTAAAGTTAACTACATGTCACCATGATACCCAGGTTCTCCTTACCACCCAGGTTCTGCCTCTCCTCACAACCACTGCTTCCCCCACACAAGATAACCATAGTGAGAATAAAACCCCACTGTAATATTTTGTCACATGAATTAACCAGTGAAGTACAAGTACCTCTCCTCACCACCACTCCTTTCCTCTCACAGAAGATACCAAACAGAATGACCCACTGTAATATTTTGTCACATGAGGAATTAACCAGTGAAATATCATTGCCTCTCCTCTCCACTGTGCCTCCTTTACACAGAAGATACCAAACATAGTGAGAATAGAACATCCCACTATAATGTTCTGTCACACGGGAAGTTAACCATTGAAATACCAGTCCCTCTAATCACCACTACTTCTTCCCTCACAAAGAAAAGCATAGGAAGAACAACCCACTATAATGTTTTGTCACACGGGAAATGAACCATTGAAATGCCAGTCCCTCTAATCACCACTACTCCTTCCCTTACAAAGATAAGCATAGAAAGAACAACCCATTGTAATATTTTGTCACATGAGGAATTAAGCAGTGAAACATTAGTGCCTTTCCTCATTCCATGCACAGAAGATACCAAGGTTTTTGCCAGTTCCCTTATAGATCAAAAATAGAATTAGCCAAAAGTTAGAGATAAATATCTTGACACCTCCCTCTTAAAAGAAGTCAAATCGTAGGAAGATGGAAATACAGAAGCAGGCAGGGAGTTTCTGAGTTTACTAGAGAAAGGTATGAATGATTGAGAGCACTGGTTAACTCTTGCATCAGAGAGTTGGACAGAATAGAGGAAGAAGAAAGCCTTGTGCATAGGATAACTCACTGTAATATTTTGCCACATGGGTAATTGACCACTGAAATGCCAGTGCCCCTTCGCAAGAATAGGGGTGAGAGGAAGAAAGTCTCGTGCATAGGATAACCCTCTGTAATATTTTGCTACACAGGGAATTAACTAGTGAAATGCCAGTGCCTCTTCTCACCACTCCTTCCTTCACACAGTTGAGGAGATTGAGATAGAGAAGATGAACATTGTGCCGGAGCGAGCCACAGTGGATGTTGTAGATGACCACCAGCAGGAGCAGCATGCCGAACGCACCGCCATGGACCCCACCAGCCCCATGTCGGACCAGGAAGGTAGGTGACCCGACCCCATGACCTTGTGACCTCCCGCTGCTCACACTTAATCTTATCAAACTTTTATTTTATTTACTTGTCGCTCATGTTTTTATTTTTCAGCTTCAACTGTTATTTATTTATTTATTTTTTCCTCCAAGACTTTACCAGCTTGCAGTTTTGTATTAGTCTTATGGAGTCTGATCTTTTTTCCTGCACTTGTTGTTTTCACAGATCACACTTTGAACTTTGAACTTTAATGGGTTGCAAGAATTTTAGCCTGATTTTCTTTTATCTCTGTGCAGTGTAGTGCAAGTTTTTTTTTTTTTATATTAGGTTAAGGGTGGTTGAGCTTTTAAGTCCTCAGGAATACCCTCAGGAATTATGTTTCAAAGCTTAGTACAATGTTCCAGAGTTATTTTCCCTATTCAATAAGTCTTACTCATATTTATTACAGATTTAATTTATGGTTGAACATTTAAACATGTGTGTGTTATTTCTTACATTGATTTGAGTGTGTACTTGTCATGTATATAAGTGATTGGACACTGGAATACTTCATACGTAGGATTTAAGCCTCCTTGTGTAGCGGAGGACGTAGCATTAAGCACCTGGACAACACACCACATCGGAGGCAAACAAAATGTGATCTTGTCAATAAAGTCCGTAAATTTGCTGGTGCCCACACAAGTAAACCCGTCCATGAGTCGAGTAAAGGATAAATTTGATGGCCACACAGCTGTTGTCCGAACCGTGGCATGTCGGGAGAACGTTGGAAAGCTGCTTAATCAGGAAATCCATCTGTGAATTAAGCAGAGGATAAATTTAATACCTAACCAGTTGCTCTTTGATATGATTTGGCACTTGAGAATATTTTAAAACTAATCAGGAAATGCATTTGTTCTTTCATATATTTAAGCATGTAAGGCATATTTTTAAAGGGTAATTGATAAAGGATAATTTTAATGCTTAACCAGCCAAGCACTGTAACATTAAATTATCAGGTTATGTTCATGCACTCAGCTTTTCCATGATGCTCAAAAGCTGGGCATGACACGAAGGTCCCAGCATAACCTAACACACGGACCACATTTGCTTGTCTCGCTTCTCACTGATGATACGTGTACAGTCATCAGGAACAGAGTAACCTACGTGTATTTCCACTGTGCTTTGCCTCATCCTTCAGCCTCAACACTCATCCAACACATTCAGTAAAAAATCCAATAACTGATGCATTCACAAGACTAGATCAAGGGAAAATTTTAGCCTGACAACCAATAATTCACTACTGATTAAACAGCTTGAGATAAGGAAAAGTGTAAGTGAGAGACAGGTACTCATCTCATTCACAGCAGATTCGAGGACTTGAGACTTGTACAACATGAACCACAGTGAAAGTAAGACAAGGTTACTTATTTTCCAACCATGACTGTACATCTTTGCCAAATTAACCAAGTGACTCATTAGGTGTATATATGAGAAGACCAAGCTTGTGTTAGGTATTGTAATGTCTCATGATAACTCACCACGTCAGGATTGCAATGTGAAGGGTGGTGAAGGTGTGTGTCATAAGGGTGGAGTTGTTATCTTCCCTCATGTTAGTCTAATGTGTGTTGTGATTTATGAACCTGTTTTGTAAAGTCACAACCTCTTTATTTCCTTCATTACTTGTGTACCTGTCAGAACTTTTAGTCAGTGGCTCTTGAACATCACATTGGGTGGTTTGGTGGGACAGATTCTGGGTCAACACACCTGCAAAACACACCAAGAAACACACACAAACACATGCATATCAGAACACACAACACACAAACCACAACAAAACTAAACCAGTCATGGGAGAAACACTAAAAACTCACAAACACATGCATAACAAACACACAACACACAAGCCACAACAAAACTGCATTAATCTTGGGGGAAGCATTAAGAAACACACAGACACATACATAACAGAACATGCAACTCACAAGCTACAACAAAATTAAACCAATCTTGGGTGCTGAGGGAAACAGTATCCTATAAAACCATGAAATAACACCTTACACAACACATAACCACCAAAACAAACACTGGAACTCAAAAGGGAACACACTAGACACTAAAAACTAAAGCATCAATAGGTACTGAGAGAACAACGCATTACTGACCAGACACACACAGATGCAGGGACACAGGGACAGAGTAGGTAGGCAGGACAGGTACCAGCTTGGAGGACGATGCCTAACCCCCTCGTCTCTATAAACATTGCCACTCACACAGCCACCAGCACCACGGTTCTCAAGGTCGAAACTAAGCAAACGCCCAGAGCAAGACAAGCACAGGCGGTGGTTCTTAGTGATGGTCAGTAGGGGTTCCTTGCAAGTTTTACTACTACTACTACTACTACTACTACTACTTCTGCTACTACTGCTACTACTACTACTACTACTACATGAGTTTGTCCTCTTCCTCTGTAACTTGCTGAGTAGTGTGTCTCCTTTTTGTGTGGGTTGCGTTTACTACTGTGCTGATTGATGGTGTGTGATGGTGAGGCTCGGAGGGGCCCTAACATGTCCCTACAAATCTGAATTGGAGACAAAGAGCTGCCTGTATTCCCTCCTGATCCATTGAGGGGAGGAAACCACTGCCAACACCCAAGCTTTGACAGACCAACACACCTCAGAGGACTAGCAAGCTGTGAACTGTTTTGAACCTTTGCACAAGAGTCACCTGTATCCTCATTACTGTTTCTTAGTCCTGTCACAAACCTGTGCGTCTCCCTCCATGAGTTACAAAATGTACCTAAAGTGATGGCCCTGTTTTTAATAGCATTTTCCAGTGACATATTCCTTTTTTGTATATGATGGGGAACTCAAGAGGTTTGGAACTCCTCATTACTGTTTCTTAGTCCTGTCACAAACCTGTGCGTCTCCCTCCATGAGTTACAAAATGTACCTAAAGTGATGGCCCTGTTTTTAATAGCATTTTCCAGTGACATATTCCTTTTTTGTATATGATGGGGAACTCAAGAGGTTTGGAACTGTATGTAGTGGTGATAGCTTTCCCAAAAAATAACATCCTGGGTTTTCCTTTAAATACAAGCATTTTTCAGTGAAGTTTTCTTTTGTATATGATAGAAAACTCAAGGATTAGAAGTGTATATAGTGGACAGTTTTCCCCTCGAGTGACATTCCCGATTTTGAAATAGAGAACATGAGAGAGAGAACATGTTTTCAGTGGTACATTTTCTTTTGTATAATAAATGAGGGACTTAAAAGGGTTAAAATATCCATGTGTGGTGGCAGCTTGAGTGAAAGCAGCAACAAAAGACCCAGAGCCGTCCATACCGAGCCAAGACCACCATCAGACCAAACCAGACCCCTCCTTGGTGCAGCACTGTCTTTAGCTCCTTAGGTCCTGTCTCGCCGCTTGTGTTCTTGTCTGCCAAAGTGTGCGTGTGTGCGTGGGTGTCCGTGCGCAGCTCCTGTACGCGCGCATCGGGAAGCCAATTAGCAGTTAGTCAGCCACTCACTAATGCTCGTCTCTGCTTGGTGCCGATTCCTGGAGATGCTGTGGGAACTTTTGGGGAGCCTGGCTGGACACCACTGACTTCACTCCTTCACTCTCATACTGTAGAAGTGAGAGGGAAGGCTGGTGTTGGAAGATTCACTATGTCAAACGTGCACATCTGCCTCCCCACTCCTTCCCTTCACTCTCATACTATAGAAGTGAGAGGGAAGGCTGGTGTTGGAAGATTCACTGTCAAACCTGCACAGCTGCCTCCTCACCCACTCCCATCATTAGAGTCAGGAGTGAGGACAGTGCTTAAAAGTTTACTAAAGTTAAGATTATTATTGATTTTTATTCACCTAATTTCAAAGGCATCTGATTCAACTTTTGTGTTCAGATAAGGAGTTTTAAGTTTTAAGGTTTGTGTTGTTTGTCGGGCCAGGCTCCTCCACAGACTGTCTTAATGAGCATGATGATAACCAGCATTGACTAAACAGGTGTTGAGTCTTACTTACCACTAGACAAACTTTTTCATTGTATAATAAGTACTTTTTTCACAATAGCCGTAATGGGAACTTACTACTATTACTATTACTACTACTACATACATCCATCATTTTTTGTACCAAGTGTGCCGTAGTGACTGACCCTGAGCCGTGTTTAGTGACGTGTTGCACTCACCCTAATCATGTGTATATACTTTTTGCCATAAGATATACAGACTGATATAAACATGCTATATATATTGCTGATGTAAATCCTCTCAAATGTAATGCATTTATAAGGAATGTAACGCCCTTGTCGGCACTGCAGCTGATTTCCTGTTGACCATGCAGGGATAGGATGAGAGAAAGAAAGAGAGAGAGAGTGTTTCATGTGCACATACTTAGTTTAGCCTTTGAAGCAGCAACAGCAGCAGCAGCAGCATACATTCACACTTGTATGTATAGTGTTGAGAGAGAGAGTATAATCTATAGAGGAGCATAAAGGTGCCCCTTGACACGCCATGACTCTGTGCCACACGATAGATGGAGAGAAAGTTGTGCGCCAAAAGCCAAGCCTTCCTCCCAAACCCAACATTCCGAAGAAGCCTGTGGGAGGCCCCGGGGTGCCGGTTGGGCCTCCCCAGCGAGTCCAGGCCACCATGAGAACGCTGCCATCAAGAGGTAACGCAGCACCGGCGACTCACGGCAGGCCAGACACTCCAGTGCCACCCTGACCTGACACACTGTCTGCCTCACTTGCTTCCTTCACTTCCCTCTCTCACTGCAAGGCGCTTTTCACCGTCTTGAACCTCGGTGCAAATGTTCCCCTTCCAAAACCTTCGTCATTGGACAAACCGAGGGGAATGTTTGTGTCTGGGATTCAAATCGCGTGAAAAACCCACCAAACTTACCTGTAAACTTGATCACTCCTCTCACCTCACCTCAGTTTAGTTTTGCTACGACCTTTTAACTTTCTGTTCTGAGTGTGAGGCAAGAAGTGTGGTGAGAGTCAGGCGTGGTGCTGGCCGGCCACAAAGCCTAAGTGTGGTGCTGATTTACCCTCCCCTGCCCCCCACCCCCTTGCCCCTGTGTGACGTGTGCTGTAGGAACGTAACGAACACTAATGACATAACGACACCTTTTTAGACCCCCACCCACTCCCCAGCACCCCTGTCCCCCGTCTCACCCTATGCCGCTCTCCTGTATTGCGCTTGAGTGATTTCTGCGTTTGGTGTGTTGACAGACTCGTGGTTGTGAGGCCGTGACAGTGTGGCCCTCCTGTGTGTGTGTGTGTGTGTGTGTGTTGTTACTCATTGAATTCTATTACTTTCTATTTCCTCTTCATTCCTCTCTTCCTCCTCTTATTTCCTCATTTTCACCTAACCTCCTCCTCCTTTCCTATATATCTCTTTATTTAATCTTTCACCTCTATCTCCTTGTCCTCTTTATTTGTCATGCAGCCTCCTCTCACATTCCTCCTTTTCTTTCCTTTAAACTCTCCATTTGAAGTTCTGTGTCTACTTTCCTCTCCTTTTCTTATTCTTTATCCTTCATCTGATCTCTTATCTACTTGTTCTCCTCTTTTTCATCTTTTATTAAACTTATCTACCTAATTTTCTACTACTTATCATCCTCCTGTCTAATTATCCTCCTTTCCATTTAAGCACTGTGTCACTATTCCTACCACTCCCTGGCCTCCATCTGTCCTTCACTGGTCACTATTCCTACCACTCCCTGGCCTCCATCTGTCCTTCAATGTCTCTAACACACTAAAGCAAAGGTTGTGTACAGTAGTTGATATTAAACACAATTGTAGCACGTAAGTCTCTACCTTGGTAACAATTGGCGTCACTGTTCCTGTATTCGACTGTGCAAGAAAATTGTTTTTGTCTTTAGTATTTATAAGAAGCTCTACCCAGTATTTTAAGGTGAACTGCAAAGAATTGGTATTTTTGTTCATGTTTTTTTAATCCCTGCAGGAAAATTCTCAGTGTTTTTCAGTATTTAAGTGTAGCGTGTTGAGAATTGGTGCTTTTGTGTCACCATTCCTGTATGTGACCTGTGCAAGGAAACTCTCGTGTCTTAGCCAGAGAGTAACAACACTGTCCCTGTATATACCTGTGTGTGTGTGTACGTGTGCGTGTATGTATGTGTGTGTGTCTGCCCATGGCCGTGATGTGCGGTAACCCGGTAACCCGCCCTGACACTCCCCCAGACGGTTCCCTCACCCCAGACCCGCAGCAGACCCCCCCATCAGGGCCTGTGGCTGTGACTCCCCCTCCCGCCTCCAACACCCTGCCCCGCTCCCCCTCAGCCCTGGCGGGGGGGGAGGAGGGCCGCACCAACTCCCTGACCCGAGGCATTCAGAAGATGCTGAGAGCCGCCTCCCGCTCCAGTAAGGTCTCTCGTACCTTCACCTCCTCCTCCTCCTCTTCCTCCTCACCCTCCTCTCGTGTGCTCTACTAAATCTGGAAGCCCTCTGGTTTTTTACAATGAGTCTCGCAGGAACATTAACATTGATTTTTATTCATTTATATTTCCTCAGTTTTTATTTAAATTTATAAACATGTTTGGCTTTGATTTTGTGTGTTCTCTGATTTTTATGTGATTTTGGTGTCTCATAAAAGATAAACAGATATTAAATTTCAAAATCCAGTTTTATTTAAATTTATAAACTTGTTTTGGCTTTGATTTTGTGTTTTTTTTTTATTTATATGTAATTTTGGTGTCTCATAAAAGATAAACAGATAATAAATTTGCAAGTTCAGTAAGATAAAGAAGTAGCAAAAATGTCATCCAATCTTTGTATGTGTAAACATTATGACCTTCATCTTGTTACTTATTTGCAAGTCTTGATAAAAGGAAGCCATCAGAGGACTACCAAATAACTAAATAAACAAAGAATGAAAACCACAAAAATCAATGAAGTCATAAAGAGTAAAAGAAAACCTAGTTAGAATGTCAAGGTGTGAAACAAGAGTGCTTCCAGTGATCCCCAATGACTCTTTAAACTGTGGACTTTGTTTGACTCTTCCCTGCAGTGACTAAAACAAGCGGTGGTGTGAGGACTAGCAAGGACTCAAGGTTAAGCTGCCTTCACCACTCACCTCACACATCCACACAGAAAAAGAGCAACAGGAAGCTTACCAAACACCGTCTCATACTTCCAAACATCGCAGCGTTTGGAAAGACAAGGCGATCGTTATTGTTCTTTCACTTTATTTCCTGTTCTATATAAAGTGACGTGGATGATTCTAGTTCTCTGCATTTAGCGACACAATTCAGACCAATATTTGACTAGACGCAAATTATATATCACTCAAATCCTTCCATTTTTTTTACAATAATTTACTCTGTTTGGGGAGTGGTGCCTCAGTGGGCCTCTCTTTTTTTAAATGTATCACTCTTGACTGGTGTCTCTGCTACTTAAAAAAAAAAAAGAACAATCACTCAAAGGTCGTTGTTTCAAGCCCACAATATCTGAGATGTCACACAGTCACACCGTAGCAGAGTCCACATAGGCAACAGTAGGTGACATTCCCTCTGAAGGCAGCTTAAACTGAGGACTTGAAGTGGTAAAACCTGTAGTAGCTGAACTCTTCACAGTAACACACTGGGTGAAGTTTTCCGGCACTGCTGACACACAAGCATTGCTGAGTAAGACTATGGCCTGTATTCAGAAACACTTTGCTTTCTCACCATGATAATTTTCCAAGGCCACAGAGATGATTAGTGAGGTTTTCAAGAGTGTTTGTCCAGTTAATAATGCAGAAATCTTGTCACTCTGCCTCTAGAACTGTAAAAACACCTTGAAAGACTCATGTTAATTTAAATAAAGCCTTTTGAAACAGTGAAGGTGAAGCACAGAAGTGTTTTAAGAATACCAGCCAAAACCTCACTGGGATCGTAACTGAGCACTGCCAATAAGACCTGACTTCACACCGGGGCCATAACTGTAGCGAGGACTTCTGTGGGACCCTGCTAACCTCACACGGGTGTCCTCTTAGCAGTGCCACCAAGACCCTCTAACCTCACGCACTGGGGTCTCCTAACTACCGGTGTGCATTGGTGGTGTTCCTCTGTAATGGTTGTACTGGTGGGAAGCTCTCAGGCCACACCATCAAGCCACTCAATGTACTGGTGTTTATGTAGTGTTCCCCAGTCACTGACACCACCACCATCACTCTCTCAGCCTCTTTTCTTAATCTTCTCTCATCTGTTGTTTTTCCTGCTATCTCCATCACCTTCATTATCTCAGCCTCTGTTCTTGTCCTTTTGTTGTCAATATTCTTTTATGCTGTCTTTTCTTCCCTCTTCATCTCTATTTCACCCACATTTTCCTCACTTTCCTACTTTTTCTTCAAGTTTTCCTCCTCAGCCTGTCACATTTCTCTAGCTATCCCTCCATCTAATACTCCTGCATATTCTTTTTTTCATATCTCTCTCTCTGTTTTTCTATCATTTACTGCTGCCTCATTGTACCCCTCAAAATACATGAGTGGTGGTCCTATGGTTTTGTGTGAAGGGAAAGGATGAAGTTGCAGGCTTGATGTGTGGGCTGAGGGTTCCTGCCACACTAACAGACAGGGCCGGGCTGTGCTGAGATGTAGCGTAACCTTAACACCAATACAAGGAAGCAGGTGGCGGGTACAAGAATTCTTAAGTCGCATAGTTCAAGTTTTTTAAGAATTTTTGTCAATGCAGCCCCTGGTACTTTGACTCAGTTTAGTGTGCGTGTGTGTGTGCGTGTGTGTGTGCAGATTGGTTTTACATTAAGTTGTGACCTCCAGCCCTGTAGACCTTAACATGACAGTCATTTGTTTAGATTTTTCAAGTAATGTTAACTAAATAATTCCCTTTTTTTTTTCTCTAATTAATATTCCTCCTAGTTTGTGAATTTTTTAATATATAAGTCTGTATCACCCATAGTTTTTTTTTAATGGCTTTAAGAAGGAAAAAAATACAAACCGTAATCATCTCCTTATGAATGCCCTTTGATAGACACACACACTTAACTCTCACACTCAAAACTCACAAGACAAAAAGAAAAACAAAGAAAAAAAAATTTGTTCCAATCTTCCACCGTATAACACACACTTAGTTTTTACATCCTTCATTGTGTGGGTGAGCCTGTAACACCCTCCCCCCCACCCCGTCACCCTCCCTCTGACCATCAGCGAGGGTAAGAGTCTTTGGGATTGGTTTAAGTTGTTATGTGGTTATGTTTGGTTGTTGGTTGTGTTTGCTAGTTACTGTGGGAATGATGGGTGTGTTTGCATTGGTGTGTGTTTGAGCCTGTTTGCTATTTTGATTCCTCCTCCTCCTCCTCCTCCTCCTGTTTGTTTTCCATGTTTATTTTTCTTCTCCATCTCTATTTTTCATCCTTTTTCATTTCTTTATCTCATGCTATCCTTCTGTCTCTGTGTTTTCTCTTTTCTCTCTCCTATTTCTTCTCGTTCTTCTATTTCATCTCATGTTCTTTCTTCTTCTCCTCCTCCTGTTTATTCTTTATGTTCTGTTCCTTTCCTGTCCTCTTTTCTCTCTCCTTTTTTTCCTCCTCCTCTCTTCTCTCCCATCTCCTTTCATCCTCTTACTTTATCCCCTGTTCCAGCTCCATCTCTTGCCCTCTTGCTTTTTGTCTTCCATCTCTTTTCATCCTCCTGCTTCACATCCTTTTCCTTCTAATCTTGCCTTTCTCCTTTATCTCCTATTCCTTCTCCATCTCTTGTTCTTTTCCTCCACCTCCTCCACCAGTTCCTCCTGCCTTTTTCCTCCATAAAAGTACTTCCTTTTTGTATATATAAAGTAGAATTGCCTCTTTTTGATGGACTTCAACACTCTATAGATCTGTTATGCAAGGATTCTACTCTCTATCTTGTTCTGAAGGTCTCTGCTGTGCCTTTCATTGCCAGGAACTCCAGAATGATCAAGTCAAATATGTAAGACTTGTGCTTTTATTCTTGGCACTAGTCACACTCATCCTTGCATGCAGATTGATGTAGAGGTGTCCATCAGAGTGAGAGTTGACGTAGTGCAGTGTTTCCTTGGTACATGTAGCGGTAGAGTATGTAATATTAGTGGACTTATCCCTAGCATGCACTTCAGTTCCTCTTCAGTTTTCTTTGCACGAGATTTTATGGATTTACTGTTGAATGATGTGTTTTTTTGACCTAAAGTGTCCTGAATTGTACTGACGGACCTGAACCCTTTATAAAGTTGTTGAGTAATGAGTCATGTTTGTATGTAACTTGTTTGGGAATGACATAGAAAGCATTAACCTTATCATTTGTGTTGGAATGATATGTTTTGCTAGCCAAGCCCCCGGAATGAGTATTGGCAGCTCCTCGTTTTCTCCGTCTCACATCACAGCGGCCACTTCTCTAATCCACTGTGAGTCAGGAGTGCTGGCAGGGAGTGTGATTAAGTGTAGCATGGTATTTCTAGGTCAGTGAGGGGAGGGAAACAGTGATCTTCTCTCAGTGGTATTTCTGGGCCATTATAGTGAGGGAAATGGTGATCATTTCTCAATATGTCATAATGCAGAGGTATGGTTAAGTAATGCATGGTGTCGGTCAATCAGTGCATTGTTAACCAAGTATTTCTGGTTGTGGTGTGTTGAAAGAAGAGACAGAATATTGTCCTGTCCTACAATGGCCCAGGGAGTTTAGTGAACCAGTGTTTCTTGATGAGTGTGTTGAGAAAAGCAATAGATTCTTCTCTAATTCCTAGCGTACAATTTAAAAGTTAGTGTGATATAAGATGCATTCTAAATCACCATGTGTTTAGGATGGTGTGCTCAGATAACTCACAGAATGCTCTCCAATCTTCCCCAACACACCATGCAAAAGTGTATTTAAAAGTGCATTCTGAACTGAAGCTCGCTGATTGTGGTGTTGAGAAAAGCAATAGATTCTTCTACATTTTCTGAACACAACTCAGAAGTATAGACAATTTGAAACACACCCTGAGCCAGCACTGCCTGACCATGACGTGCGTTGAGAGAAGTGTCAGTGTTGATGCAGAGGAAGGTGAAAGCAGGAGGTGAGAGTAGCCTGTGTGTTGCTAACTGTGTCTGTTTTGTTGTACTGCACCTTGGCATGGCAGAGGAGGAGGCCGGGCCGGAGTCAGAGTCCAGCCCGCCCCTGGAGCGCTCCAAGTCAGCGTTCTATAAGAAAGAAGGTACAAGTGTCTGCAAACTGTTGGCCGCACTAACCTCACCTCACACGCCTCTCTCTCTCACCACTCTCACTCTCACTTATTCTTCCTCCATTCACCAAATGACGTAACTCACATTTATTATCACCATCTCTCACTCACTCATTATGGATCGTTCTTTCTTGCACTATATAATTTAACCAACATTCACTATCATGCTTTTTTTTTGTCTCACCACTCACTGTGTTTTTCCTGTACTTATCATCACCACATCTCTCACCATTAATCATTCTTTCCTCCAATGCTGTATTCAGTCTAACTCACATGTACTACCTCAAATATCGAGTTTTTTTCTCACCATTTATCACTATTACTCATTCACTTTCTTACTTCTTCTTTCTTTCTTCTTATATGATATAACCAATATATGCAACCAATTTACTCATTTCTCTCCTCCCTTGTCACTTTTATTCATACTCTCTTCCTTTGCACTGTCTTATTTTGCTCATATTCTGTCACCAGTTCTTACTATTATTCATTATTCATTCTTTCCTTTTAACATCTTATCCATCACTTCTCCCTTTATCTACACAAGAGAGCACCTGATTCCTGAATTCTCTCTCCTGTGACACCTTAAGATTTTTTCATATGTTTCATCTAACATCCACAAGAATCATCACTCTCTATATTTTCATTCTTGTGACACGGAATCTATCACATCTTTCCTCTTCCGACTTCGACAAGGAGCATCTTTTTTGTTGTATTCCTTGCCTCCTTTTGAAGCTTCCATCTTCTCATGAATCACACAGCCTTGTCCTTGAAGCTTCCATTTATTCATGACTCATACAGCCTTTTCTAGTTTTGTACTGTAGTGTTGACTGATAAATAGAAGTTAGTGGAAGTTTAATCTTTTCTTTAGTTAGTAGAGATAAAAAGACTAACTTAGTTCGTCATCTAGTTTAACGTAGATTAACTAGCAGACTAAACCACAGCAAATTAAAGTAGTTATATGTTGATTTACCTTCTTAGCTGTGAGTGCAGACCTCAGCAGCTGTGCTTGTGAATGAATAGTCTTAGTTCATCTTTTTCCAGTCACTTTAGTAGCAGACACAGTGTTTCTTTAGTTTGCATTTTAATATCAGATGCGAGTGTGTTCTCTTTTTTCTCATATTTGTTTATTTTTTTGCATCCTGCATGGCCGTGACTAACCTTAAACTGCATGTTGTTGTCCTTGTGTGGTGTGCAGTGGCGGCCGAGAAGCGCTCCGCTCTGCAGCGCCGCTCTTGGTCCCTCACTCGGAAAGGTAAGGATGGGAGCTGCCTGTCGCTGCTTCCTGCCCACCCTCACTCACCCCTCCATTCAGTCTGTCATGTACTCACTCAATCACTCACACTCCCTCACACTTACTGCAGACATTCACCATTCTATTCATTCACTCATCCCATTCATCCATTCACTCACTCCATACACACATCCACTCCTTTCATTCCCTCTGTTCTCTCCTTCCAAGCATATAAACAAAGAATACCTATCCACTTTTTCCCTATTGGTATTATTCCTCACATCATTTCGTGCTTCATTCAGTCTCTCATCTGTTGCCGTTCTTTCCTACACTATCTCCTTTTATTCTCTTTCTCTCTCTCTCCTCTTCCTTCACCATACAAGACAACAAAACTACACTCATTTATTTAACACTGATTTATTTGTGTCTTTTCAAATAACATCACCACATTACTCTCTCGGCATTCTTTTTACATGTCTATTTAAATTACACACACACACACACACACACACACACACACACACACACACACACACACACACACACACACACACACACACACACACACACACACACACACACACACACACACACATAGACACAGCAAAAGAGGTTGTTTTCAAAGCCATAGGGAGAATCTGAGTATTGAAGTGTTGTTTGGTGAGTGTTGTGGTGTTGTGGTGTGGTGTTTAGCTGAGCCGCTGTGGGAGTTAAGCAAAGGACACACGTATTCTAAGCTTAGGTAAGAAACTTTGATTCATCTCTCACTTTTTGTAAATTGTAATCAATATTTTGTTTTGACTTTTTGTGTTTGTAAATGTTTGTCAATGTTTTAACGATTTTAGATTTTTCTGTTTGTGAGTTTTTTGAGTGATTTCTTTTTCTTTCATTCAAGTTTTTTTTGTACTGATATTTTTTAGAACTAAAAATCCTTCATTTGTTTAACTAATGGACTGAATAAGTAAAGAGAAAGTTTTAAAAAGTCTTATTGGAATGTAGAAAAGCCAATCAGTGTTATACATTTGTAACATGAATAACTTAAGATTGCATAACATAATTGGTGTTGGTGTTCTTACAGTTAACCCTTCCACTGCCACACAAGTTTATCATCACCTACAACTTTTAAACACCTACCTGTATACTCGTCTAGTTTTGTATCCAAGAGTTGACTTCCTGTTCTCGATTTTTGTCTGTTCATTCAAGCCAACAATATTTTTAAGTGGTAACAAAAGTGGCATCTTGAGTGTCCCAGCAAGCAATATTTTCAGTACTCAGTATTTACGAGAGCCAGATAGAGCAGTGGAGGGATTAACATACTAACACATGAAAAACTAAAGCAACATTTCACTGTGTAACTAAGCATAAAGTGAAGCAACAATTCAGGTGTTGTATAGGTGATTTGTGACTTGAAGGCTCGTATTAGAAACACTTCACTCTCTCACTGCGACTATTTTCAAAGGCCACAGAAATGACTGGGCGGGTTTTCAAAAGTGTTTCTCATGTTAATGATACAGAAACCTTGCTAATTTGTCACTGGAGTCAAAGAAACACCCTTGAAAACCCACGTCACTTCAAGGAGAGCCTTATGAAAGTAGGAGAGGTGTGGCGCAGGCAGGAGTGTTTCAGAATACAGCCCTTATGTGTACCTTGTTGTTGATCTGCACTTTCTTCCTCCCTGGCAAGTGGCACAGTTTCTGGGAGGGGGTACGTGGTCACTTCCTTGTAGCTTGGGAATCCCCCGCCCGCGCCCCCTGCCTCCCATGCCCTGACCCTCCCCTTAGTGCCTGTAGAGCTGAGTTAAGACCTGCTACTGCTGCTGGTGATAATGTTTGTTATGATGGTGTAGATGCAGCCTCTTAATTTTGCATCTAATGTCCTTTTTACCAGTTTGTTTTAGTTTGTTTTAGTTTGCCATTGAGTGAGTCTAGTTTCTCCAAAGATTAAGACACAATTCATGACTTGTATTTCATGTCTAAGGTTAATAATTTTCCTAAGTACCCCCATTCAGTTCCTGTGTCCTCTCAGGTCTCATAAGATCCCCAGAACATGTTGATTTGTAGTCTCATTCAGTTCCTTTGCTCCTCAACTCACAAAGGCCCCCAAGAACATGTGAATTTGTATAACTGGTCTTCACTCTTGCCTGACTCCTCTCAAAACTCGGGTTCCTGTTAGCTCAGTGCATGCCGTAGTAGAAGCCGAGGCAGAGGTGCTGACTTGACTCCCCTGCGTCTATGAGAGAGGTTGGTGGAATGACTTGGTCCTGCTTGCTGCACTGCTAGGTTGTGGCAGGTTGCAGTGATTGCTTCCTGCTGTGTATTGTTTTCTTTTCCACTCCCAGCATCTGAAGGCCAAAAGAAACTGCCATGTTCTCTCTTATTGATGAGATGTGGACAGATTTCCTTGGCTTGTTTGGTTATGAGTCAGTATGTGGAAGAGTTACAGTGATTGCTTCCATGCAGTGTTCTGTTCTCTCTTGCACTCAATGCATCCTTTAGCCAAAAGAAACTGTCACATTCTTTGTATTCACTGAGATGTGGGCAGGTTTTCTTGGCACTTTGAGTCTGAATGAACACTTGGATGAATTGGTGTGGACATGTCTGCTGCTGCCAGTGTGAGCCTGTGAGTCTTGAGTTGCAGTGAAGCACTGACTGCTTTGTGTTGCTGTGTGTTGTGCCCACTCAGTGTTGCCATGGTGAGAAGACAAGTGACCTGCTCACAACCAGTGTGTTTTGTGTTCCCTGTCACTCTCAAGTCCTCTGAGTGGCAACAGTCTCCAGAGCATAACAGTTCAGAGATTGTCGAACCAGAGGACTTAGGTGAGAGAAGACTCAGTGCAGTGGTGGAGAGTGACATTACTGAGTGTCTGGCGGTGAACATACAGTGTGGCTTCCCCTGGTGGCAGAGACCACTTTCCCAGCCCAGCATGGCTGCCCAATGGTGGTGTGGCCAGGCTGCTGGAACCCTGAGTCCCACCCGTGGCCTGCTGGCGAATGTGTTTCAGGTGTGGGGCCTGATTGGTTTGGACAGAGCACTGAGACTTACAAAATTAAACAGTTGGATATTAAGAAATTAAACCAAACTATAGGCAAATTATAAATAGGTTCTGTTGTCACATCATCACAAGCCCGGTGAGGTAGTGGTGGTGGTGGTGGTGGTGGTGGTGTTGTTGTTGGTGTTGGTGGTGAAGCAAGGTGTCCCGGGTGCAGCCATCCTGAGGCAGCCTGGTGACTCCCGGGTGGTGGCACCAGAGTGGCTGACTGGCTTTGGAATGGACTCCTGTGTTGCTGTGAATGGTTGGTGCATGAGGAGTCTGTGTTGAGCCATAGCAGTGGACACAAGCTGGACTGAAGGACATTTGAGAGTGTTGCTGGGGTTGTGACAGTGTTGTGCTTCAAGTCATGACAAACCCATCAAAACGTACCATAAGTAGAAGCTAAGCACATGTAATTGGTGAAGATTAAATTCCCAGTACCTTCCCAGTAGCTTAGGGAGAGTGTGTGGCGTGAAGATCAGAACGGGACGGCTTGTGCTGCCATCTGGTTCTTTACTCTTCAGCTGTCTTTGCAGTCGGCTTTGCACAGTGTCTTGAGCCGCACCTCAGGACTAGAGCAAGCTGGCTCATCTCCTCTAGCTAGCAAGTTCTCTCAGTGACGGCCGCATCTAGCTCTAGTCTCTGCATTAATACTTAAGCTTGTTGACGTACATTGACCACCTGTTGTTTACTGCCATGTTCTATTTGTCATAACCTCATGTCATTTACCTGGAGTCTAATTAATTCTATTCCTTCTTACCTGAGTGGTGTGTGAGGACGCTTGTTTCAGAAAATAATACTTTTAGCCATTGGAATTCTTCTTATATGTCACGAATGCTTTACTTTTAGATTACTGCTAACAAAATTTTGACACTTTTGTTTTAATAACTGTTTGATGATAAGTTTTGATTTCCATGTGTGTGTGTGTGAGTGTGTGTGTGTGTGTGTGTGTGTGTGTGTGTGTGTGTGTGTGTGTGTGTGTGTGTGTGTGTGTGTGTGTGTGTGTGTGTGTGTGTGTGTGTTCCTCGTAGCCCCGGAGCCTCGTCATTCCCCCAAGGCCACCAGTAGCAGCAGTCCCTCACCTGTTTTCTGTCATTAACGCTCCTTCTCAATGTCTCTTCCAGGGGAGACTGTGGCGAATGGTGATGATGACGCACACCACAGCACACTCTCCCACAGCAGTAAAGAGGTGAGTGTACGTGTGTGTGTATGTGTCAGTTATCATATTTGCCTTTTTGTTTGTTATTTGCATTGTTTCCTTTTCAGATTTTTCATTGATATAATTTTTCCACCAGTGCTGTACTTACTTCCAAATCTGAGACTTTTCATTCCTTCTTATATTCAATTTCTCTTGTTCTCTTCCTCATTATAACATCTCACCTCCTTTGCCTTACTGTTCCCTTCCTCTCCCTTATCTTTCCCCCCTCCCATCCCACACTCCCTATCCCCAACTCTCACTCCCTCTCCTCCGCAGGGTTCCCCCACCAAGGACACCTCCCTCACAGACGACTCCATTTCCAAGGACAAGAAGAAGAAGAAGAAGGGACTGCGTACACCCAGCTTCCTCAAGAAGAAGAAGGACAAGAAGAAGGAGAAGGAGGCTGCCCATCATTAGTTTTCTGGACCCTCCCCATCTTTACTAACTCCCATCTCTGGTAGACCAATGCTGGTAAGTCCCCCCAAGATCTTATGCTGTTCTCTTTCCATCTTTGCCCTTATCCTCTTTCATCTACAGAGAAGTTTAAGGTCATGTAATCTGTTATGCTTGTTTTCTCTCTCTCTCTCTCTCTCTCTCTCTCTCTCTCTCTCTCTCTCTCTCTCTCTCTCTCTCTCTCTCTCTCTCTCTCTCTCAACCCCTTCAGCATCATAACACATTTCTATATCCGTTCTGGTCAGTATTTGGTGATTTTATACAGCTTCAGAAACTCATGTCGGAGATTAAGATAGTGAAGACTGTGGCCATTAATCTTCGGAAATCTGTAGAGCCTTGCTAATGTCAATAAAATGGTCTAATCGTACACAAATCTCAAAGTAAAAATGTGTCCCAGTACTGAAAGGGTTAATGTTCTTTCTCTCTCCCAAATAATGCCAACTTTTATTATTTCCGCAACAATCAGTGCCAGAACTTGCTATCAAGGTAATTCTGAGTCAGCAAAGTTCTTTTTCTCACTCAAACAATGCCAAACTATTATTATTTTCAAGGTGGCTCAAGTTAATGGTGTTTTTTTCTCTTTCTCCGTCCCAGACACTGCCAGAACCTGTACTGTAGATAGCTAACAAGAGGAATGTGTGCTGGGAGTCCTTGTGTGGTGCTGGTGAGAGGCTGCTGTGCTACTGCTGCTGCTGCTGCCACTGCTGCTGCTGCTGTCACTGTTTATCGGATCCAAGACTACTGACGTTATTTTATTGGTCGGCACGTCAGCAAATCAGCTTTATTTTTCACTTTTTTTCTTGATTTTTTAATTTTGTTATTATTACTTTTCTTGTCTCTAAAGATAAGGCAATATTAAGAATTAAAATCTGCTTTGTTGCATAATTTTTAGGATTTGTAGTTGTAGGACTTTGCCAGTGTATATTTTTTTGTCTTTTTATTTTGTTTTTATCTTTGTAGTTTATTTCTCAATTGACTTGGAATTTTACTGAAGAAAGGACACATGTTCTGTACATTTCTGTGATGATGTATGTGAAAAATTTTAATCATATTTGTGGGCTCTCTATGATTTGGCCGTGTGTGTGTGTGTGTGTGTGTGTGTGTGTGTGTGTGTGTGTGTGTGTGTGTGTGTGTGTGTGTGCACGCATGTGTGTGTGTGTGTGTATGTGTTTGGGATGTTGAGTGGCTGCTGGTTCTTGACACTTAGCTTTCAATAGAGTGCCTCATGTCAGGTTTTAGATGTTGGTGACTCCCACAGCGACACTGTTGAGATTAAGTGTATGTCTGTTTGTGTGTCCAAGTGTGTGTGTGTGTGTGTGTGTGTGTGTGTGTTTGAGAGACTTGCGGTTATGCAAAGCCACAGTGCAAAGGAACAACACACACAGCAGGTGATGCATGTATTTTAATGGTTGTATCTTTTAGAATACCCACCTGTTCCTTGTGTGTCTACATACTAGTACAGCCGCCAGCCGGGCCACTCTCAACTAACTCCACCTTGATGAAGTCTGGTAATGTCGCCGGACCATTTGAAAATTTGCCGAAATCTTTGAGAACTCCTTGAAAGTGAAGTCAGTGGATCCTGATGGCGGTGCCCCAGCGATAACTCTTCTTGGCTTGTGGACTCGGGGCCGTCCCAAGATGGCTGCCGTTTATATTTCTCTGGGGAAGGGATGATGAAGGCTTTCCAGTCTCTTCTGTATTTTTCTTCCTAAGCTCGTCCTTCCATGGATAGTTGTCGGATCAGCAGTCTCTGTTCTCACCCCACAAGTCTCACCATTTTGTCATAAATGGTTCACGCGAAGGGAGACTTTGAGTCGTCTTTCATCCTCCTGCCCCTTCCACAGGCGCCGATGACTGGCCGCCGCTGCCACTGCCGCCGCCGCCGCCCTCATCGGCCGCAAGACGTGAACTGCGCGTTCCGTGATTTTAGTCGATTTTTATTGTATTGTTTAGTCTGACCTCAACTATTGGAAGTGGAAGGACTAACCATGTTATCACCAGCTGGGGTTTGTCACTCTGCTTAGTCACTCCCGCCCCGCCAAGCTGCCCCTCCCCGCACGTGGCCCCGTGCACTGCCACCCCGAGCCGCGCCTCACCCGATCCCTGACTCGTCACTCGCCTCGCCGCTGCCCGGGGCACACCGGCGACACCCTCAACACTTGTGGCCTCCGGGATGTCCTGCAATGGCTGTCTGCCCGTTGGAGCTCCTGGGATGGTTTGCTGCCACACCTTGCTAACAAAATGACCAAAACGACCTGAGCAGTCTTTCAGGAGGCGCCTCGGGGCGGGGAAGGCCGCGGCGGGGCACCAGACCACTCTCTTCATCCTGTCAATGCTAGATGGTGGAGTGTTTTCTAGCAACACTCGTTTGTTTTCCCATAAAATTTGTTTTCCTTTTTTTTTACCACAAGCTTAGCACTGTTTTATAATACATAAATCTGTATAATAGCATCTAAAGGAATTATTATTATTATTATTATTATTATCATTATTATTATTATTATTATTATTATTATTATTATTATCATCGTCATTATTCATTATGGACATGATTATACAGGCAGCTGATTTTATCTTTTTTTTTTAATAAAACATCCCTATTTTACAAGTTCTAAGTCATTATTCTTTCATTCCATCACCTCCTGCCGTTGCTTTCCTCCACTCCTCCTCCACCTCCTCCTCCTCCTCCTCCTCCTCCTCCTCCTCCTCCTCCTCCTGATGGGATCGAAGCTTCTTAGTGTAATGGGTTCAAGGCCGACACTGGCCAATAAATTAACACACCGACACAGTTGTAATTCAACATCCTTCAGAATATTTTTTCTCATTAGAACTTTTTATTGAACATTCTGCTGTACTGAATAAAATAAATATATCTTACACACACACCAATCTTACTCTGCCGACCCTCACAAGTGCTGACTGCTGACTTGGGGACTGAATGGTGCTCGTGTGGGGTACAATGGATAAGTGCTGAGTGCTTATTCAAACTGGAGGGATGCTTAGTGCTGATCTTGATTAATATTAAAAGTGCTATTTCAAGATTGGACAAATGTTGAGTTGATTTGAAGAGCCTGAATGAGTGCTTAGTGCTGAGCTGTAGAGGTGGCCAGTGCTGATTCATACAACTTTACTCAAGCTGGTGAGATTTGTAGGCTTAGTAAAGATGATAATGAGTGTTGTAGTAGACTGAGATAGGCTGGTGTTGAATGCAAACAAGAAGAGGTGCTGTGTGCTGAGCTATATATATAATAACTGATGAACAAAGGGGCTGATTGGTGACAGGTGGTGTAGGGAGGTGCTGGATGCTGGGATGGGAGGGTAAGTGTGAGTGGTGAGAGCTTAGCCATGATTGAGGTAATAAAGAAAACGAAGAACAGATACATTAGAAGGACAAACAGCCAATCTACACCGAAATCACCCCACACACACCTAAATTGCTTAAAACACTCACAGTTATCCCAAAACACTCAAAACACCATGCAATATCTCAAAATGCCCCCAAACGCACAAAACTCATTAGAAACACCCAATCTACACCAAAAACACCCCACACACACATAAACCATTTACAACACACAATTATCTCAGAAACACACTCAAACCATCATGCAATATCTCGAAATGCCCCCAGACACACACAAAGCTCTCTAGAAACACCCAGTCATACATAAGTACACCCCAAACACCCAAGAAACCCCACACACACACACACACACATACACACCTAAACCATTTTAAGGTAGTGATTTACCGATTCGTTGCCAATTACGGTTTTCGGGCCCTCCTTTGCTTAAGTTCTTTGAACGGACGTAGCTTAAAGAGTGTATTCACCCAATATAATTGACTTACTGTAATGACTTGTTAATTCCTTTATCCTATGCATCGGCGTGTGTGCTATGAACTGGTAAGATAAGGTATCAAAAGATATATTACTCATCATAACTTACAAACCAGTACATAATCAAAACCACTGCCACTACATAATCATATGGTATGGTATGCTTTGGTAAGGGAATTATGATTGGCTGTTTCTCTCTCTCTCTCTCTCTCTCTCTCTCTCTCTCTCTCTCTCTCTCTCTGTTAAGTTTTATGATGGGTAAAATAAAAGGTTATGTAAACAATTGAGCACATCACAAACTTTTAATCACATTCATCGTTACTATCAAATGTAACAACGTTATATCTTTTTCATTATGCACTTTCAAATTGCCTGCTACTATGGAATATTATAATGGAAACAGTATTTTATTGCATATTGTATTTTACATATGGGTATTGGAGGAAATAATGAGAGAAAGAGTGAAGGAGGGAAAGAGTGAAGGAGAGGGAGGGAGGCAGAGAGAAGGGAGGCGGGGCAGGGAACGTTCGATTGTGTGCGTTAGTTCTGGCGACTCATGTGACTTCGGCTTTCAACGTCAAGGGTAAACGCTTTTACTAACACCCTTTGGCAATGCTTAGTATGACCAAAAATTAGCGGAAGGTGTCTTGTACACAGTGTCAAGGTACCATTCCGATCAATTCATTAGTTTGAAAGATATTCGCGAAAAACAATGACTCACTCTCCGTGAAATGCGTACTAAGTAGAGGAATATAGACATTTTTCTATCTACATACACATCTATCTTGTTATTTATATGCGAATTCATTCATTTATCTATCTGCCCGCCTATCCATCTGTTTGTTTATTCAACTGCCCATTTCCGTATACTACTACTACTACTACTACTACTACTACTACTACTACTACTACTACTACTACTACCACTACTATACTACTATACTACTGCTATTGCTCAGAGTGAGTGAGTGACGGCGGCGGCGGTTGAGGCGCCATCTGGTTTCATCACATTTTGACAAAATTGACTGCTCCGAGGAAACATTTCAAATCATATCAAAGTGAAGAAAATAAAACAAGAAGACAAATTGACTGGAGCAATGGGGCAGCAGTGCAGCACTCTTAAAGTGTGTGCCCACCTGGAGGTGGTGGGCCAGTGCGGGGGCGCCGACCGCCTCACCCTCTGTCTGCCCCGCAGCAGAGGCAAGGGAGGCCGGCGCCTGCTGGGGAACTTCAGCTTCCCCAGCGCGGGGGACGGGCAGGCCAGCACAGGTCTGCCCACATCTTGGTGGCCGTTGGGAAGGTCGCCAAGAAGGACGGCGCCACGCCCGTCAGGGTGGACATCCTGGCGGGAGAGACTCTCGTGGCCCGCCGTGAGATTCCGCTGGCCGACCTGCTGGCGGGTCTCAAAGCAAACCGGATCGGGCGCCGCTCTGCGCTCTTCTTCAGCCTCAAGGCTGGGGATGCAGCAGGCGGAGCTGGCGGGGCACAAGATCAAGCCCCTGTCGCTGTGTTCTACAGCAGATGGCTCCTGAACGAGCCAAAGACAGCCAAGGAGGACAAGGAGGAACCAGCAAACACTGAGCAACACGCCAGCCTGCCCCCCCAGGCTGGCCAGGCAAACACCAGCCTGTCTCCCCAGGCTGGTGATACCCAGCTCATCCTGCCTCCATACGCTGTGTACACCACCGCTGGAGCCAGCCTGACCACTGAGGTCACGTACTGTGGCCTCACCCCCAAGGTCACCCTGATGGACCTTGGGGATGGCTGGCGGCCGCTCCCAGGCCCAGCCCCGGCACGAAAGGGAGCACATTTCTCAGGCTGACGAGACCGTGGCCAGCCTGACACAAGAGGTCGTTCACCGTGACCTCGGGAAGGCCAGAGGTGGGCCGCTCCCAAGGCCAGTCTTCTGAGGAAAGTCAACTTACTCCTCAGACTGGCGAGACCCCCGAGGTCGTACACCGTGACCTCGGGGATGGCGAGAGGTGGGCCGCTCCCAGGCCCAGCTCCGCCACAGGAGGGGAGAGCCCCTTGGGAGGTCCTCTGATGTCTTGCAGCCTTCCATTCCGTCCCCATCCAAGCAGGGGAAGGACATCCTGCGGGTGGCAGGGGCCTAGTGATCAGCCTGCTGCGGTGTGCGCAGGCCATGGCCTTCATCTTTGTTATGCACCACGTGAGCCTGGAGTGGTTCTGAGTCTACTGCCACGGAGCACCACCACGACACACCACACCGACCACCACTCATGGAGGGTGACCACACGCTACACCACACCACCACACCGTCACCGCCACACAGGCCGCCACCCATCACACCTTCAGGTGGTGGCTGGTGACACACTCGTAGTCTCTAGGTTAGGTTAGGGCTGGATAGGATAGGTTAGGTTAGGTTAGGTTAGGATAGGTTAGGTTAGGTTAGGATAGGTTAGGTTAGGCTAGGATAGGTTCGGTTAGGTTAGATTAGGATAGGTTAGGATAGGTTAGGTTAGGTTAGGTTAGGTTAGGTCTCTCACTCTCTATTTAACAAGTCTCACTACAACTACTACAATATTCTCAAGCGCTTTCCTTTCATGACAAACATTTTCAAGAGTCTTTCTCCAATCAGTAATGTACAAATCTTGTTAATATGTCACTACAATCACACAAACAACCCACTCCCAAATCTTATTCAGGTCTGCCTGTAAAATTTCACAATCTTCTTCACTCTTCACACACCTACACAACTTCGCATCATCCGCAAACAAATTAATATAACTGTTTACTCCTCTGGCATGTCATTAATATATACAAGGAAAAGTATTGGTGCCAGCACTGAGCCTTGTGGGACTCCACTCTCCACCACCAACCAGTCCGACTTTGCATCCCTTATTACCGTTCTCATCTCCCTCCATCTCAAGTAGTTTTCCATCCACTTTAACACTTTTCCTTTCAGTCCTCCATAAATCTCTACTTTCCATAACAGTCTCTTGTGAGGTACCTTGTCAAAAGCTTTCTTTAAATCCAAATATACACAGTCCATCCATCCTCTCTCTCTTGTATTTTGTCAACCACTCTTGAATAAAAGCTCAGTAGATTTGTTACACATGACCTCCCTTTCCTGAAGCCAAATTGATGATCCGATAATAACTTATGATCCTCCAGGAACCGTATCCAATATTTCTTTATCACCCTCTCACAAATCTTACCGACCACACTTGTTAGAGACACAGGTCTATAGTTAAGAGGCTCTTCCTTACTGCCTCCCTTATAAATGGGCACCACTTCAGCTCTCTTCCACTCTACTGGTACTTCCCTGTTTCTAATGAACACCTTATAATATCATATAATGGATCAATCAATTCTTCTCTACACTCCTTCAATAATTTTCCTGAAACTTCATCTGGTCCCATCGCTTTATCATCTTTAAGTTCCTCCAACATTTTATATAACTCCTTTTTAGGTATCTTAATGTCATCCATGTGCACATTTCCTTGTACATTCTGTGGCTTTACAAACATTGTTTCTTCAGTAAATACTTGCTGAAACCTATTATTTAGCAATTCCGCTATATTCTTAGGGTCATCTACTATCCCTTTCTCTCCTTTTAATCTTTCAATGGACTCTCTCTTTTTAAGTTTACCATTTATGAACCTGTAAAACAATTTTGGATGTTCCTTACTCTTGTCTACAATATCTTTTTCAAATTTTCTTTCTTCCTCCTCCTTACCCTCACATACTCATTTCTCGCCACTCTATAATTCTCCTTATTTAGTATATTCCTGCTCTTTTCCATCTTTTCCAAGCCACATCTCTCTTTTCCTTAGCCTTAACACAAGTTGCATTAAACCAATCCTTTCTTCCTTCCTCTCTCGGTTTATACTTTGGTACAAATTTCATAACTCCTTCTTTATAATATTTCATAAAAATCTCATATTTCTTTTGCACTTCTCTGATTTGTAACATCTCCTCCCAATCTAATTTTCTGAAATAATTTTTCAAACTTTCTGTGTCCATCTTTCTATAATTCAATCTACCACTCCTGTATGTCTCGTCCTTCCTTCGCTGTGTTGTTGCTATCTGCATTTCCATAACCACATGATCACTCTTTCCCAAAGGACACTTGTATTGTAGGTACACTTCTCTTGTTAACACCAAATCCAGTCTAGCCGGTTCATCATCTCCTCTATATCTAGTATTTTCCTTCACCCTCTGTTCCATCATATTTTCCATCATTAGATTAAGAAATCTCTCTCCCCATGCTTCCTCTCCAACACCACTTACTAGATTTTCCCAATCCACCTCCTTACAATTAAAATCTCCTACTAGTATCACCTTTCTTTTTCCAGATAATACACTTTCCAAACTCTGTAAAGTATCCTTGATCATATTGTCGTATTCCTTAATGTCCAAGAATTTGTTTTAGGAGGTACATAGGTCACCATGATTATTAATTCTTTTCCATCACTTTTTATCCTTATGCTTATCACTTCTGCGTTGTTCTTCCCATACCAAACCTTATCCACATTTCTTTCTTTCTTCGTCATAATCATAACTCCTCCTCCACCTTTACTCTCCCTATCCTTTCTCCATATATTATATTTATGTGTGTGTGTGTGATGACAATAATGATGACGATAATAATAATAATAAGGTGAGGCCTCCCTGAACTGTCAATGTCACTCTACGGTCTGTGTTCTTAAACTTGTCAGTCCTTCACCTCTTCATTTAGCAGCAGCCTAAAGAAGTTAGTGTGGTATTCAAGGGTACTTTTGTTATTGTTGGCATACTTCAACATGCATTTTGTGTCACGGGTATTACTAGGATCAGCGATTTACGGATAGGTTGTTCTTTATGATTGAGTATAATTTCATCTTGCCATATGCATTTGTCATGAGTACTGATATAATTTTTGTAGTTTTCCTCAACGTATTGTTGAATATGTGTTCCTGGAATGCGTGTAAAGTTAAGTTGTAATAAATCTGTGTTTCTGAGAGTGTAATTCTCCACCTTCAGACGTTGGCGAGTGCGTGGAGTCGCCCAGATCCTCTCCCTGTGGACCATCCCCTCAGCAGTGTTCGATCCGCCCAGCAGCAGCAAGTGTCATGAGAAGGCGGTCATTGAAGTGTCAAGTCCCCAAGCTGGCATGGTGGTAGGTGTTGTGCTGGGCTCCCTTGGGGTTCTTTGCCTAGCTGTTGGGGTAAGTCAAATAGTTTTTCACTTCTTTATACTGTGGGGTCTTGCTCTGGATGTGTTGTGGCTGTGCTGTGGCATAGATGGTGGTGTAATTAAGCAGTGGGTGAGATTCTTCCAAACTTTAAACAATTCTAAATGGTTCTTGACACACTGAGAATATTCCATTACTGTAAAGTTAGCCGACTCATACTTTATACATTTTATTTATTTTTTTTTTTTTTCATCTCACCTGCAACATTTTCAGTTTACAGATGTTTGTCGGGTTCCTGAAGATGCGTCGAGGTGTTATCATCCACGCAAGCTTCCCCAACCCAGCCAGTGTACCACAAGACAACAGGCATTATTGAGGAGGACGGGAGGAGGGAGCGAGCGGCTGCATGCACTATTGAACGGGACGGCATTACATTCTTCCCACAATTGTATGACTACACTGAAGCAAGCCCAGAATAAAGTGTTGAGTGACCATGATGTGAGTATTGTGGTTTGCACATTACACTTTTATCTCCACGTGTCTCATTTGAAAAGGTTTTGTACTTTCTTGTTATTTATTTATTTATTTTTTTTCATGACTTATTACTGTTGATGCCATTTCAGTGTTGTTCCATCTCTTGTTCCAGGAATCAGTACTACTAACACCAAAGAAGTGAGGGAAGTGTTTGGAGTGAGCGTGCAAGACGTACAACAGACACCAGACTGCTACTGCCGGTGTAGCCAAAGGAACAAGAGGAGGCGAGGAGGAGGAGGAGGAGGAGGAGGAGGAGGAGGAAGAAGAGGGTGATTCTTGGAGACGTACCGATGAAGTTCTGAAGGTTGGCCATAAATCTTCATTACTGGTGTAGTGTATTTCATTGACCATTTGTAGATTGGGTGGATAAATTTGTAGATTTTGTAGACAGTTGTAGATGTGAAGTGGGTAAGGTTTTTTTGCCATGCCTTATCTACACCAGCAGAAAACCGTGATATGTAGAAGTTGTGATAGAAGCATTGTGATAGGAATATACCGTGTACATATGCATAGAGAATTTAAAAGAGGAGAGTGTAGACCAAGAGAGGAAAGTAACCTCTTTTAGAGATTTCTGTGAAAGTTTTGCTGTAGCGTTAGACATATCAAAGGCTTTTGATAGAGTCTGGCATAAAGCTTTGATTTCCAAACTGCCCTCTTACGGCTTCTATACTTTTCTCGGCAACTTTATCTTAAGTTTCCTTTGTGACTGTTCTATTGCTCTTGTGGTAGAAGGCTACTGTTCTTCTCCTAAATTTATTAATAATGGAGTTTCTCAGGGTTCTGTCTTGTCACCCTCTCTCTTTCTATTATTCATTAATTAACCATACTTGTTGTCCTATCTACTCCTACGCTGATGATACCACCCTTCATCTTTCCACGTCCTTTCAGAGACGACCAACCGGTCAGGAAGTCAACAGATCACGCAGGGACGCCACAGAACGCCTGACTTCAGATCTTTCTAAGATTTCCGATTGGGGCAGAGAAAATCTAGTAGTTTTCACTGTGATGGAGTTAACCAACCCACACGCCCTTACATCAGGTAAGTCCATTTTTAACCTGCTTTTTTATTATTATTTATTTATTTATTTATTTATTTATTTATTTATTATTATTATTTTTTTTTGTTGTTGGTAAATCGCCACAGTCATGTTTGCTAGAGTTACTTCCTCCCTCAACACATTAGCGAGTTGTTGATTCTACCTTGACTTGCTTTTGCTAGAGAGAGAGAGAGAGAGAGAGAGAGAGAGAGAGAGAGAGAGAGAGAGAGAGAGAGAGACATTTTGAAACATTTATTCATCACTAGTTCTTGTAAAATATGGAATATAAGTGGTACCATAGCATATAAGATAAAGAAACTAGCTGCCCTATTTTCAGCAAAGTTTTTCAGGCATGATGTAACAATTGATGAGTGTTTCGCCGACATATGTGGCGCAGTGTGGATGATATTAATAATCAGGAAATGCAAAAAATGATACTGTGTTAAATATGGGGAAATAAATATGGTAATAATAATAATAATAATAATAATAATGATAATAATAATTATAATAATAATAGAAAATAACAATATTAATAGCAGAGAGAGAGAGAGAGAGAGAGAGAGGGGGTTTTAAATTTTTGCCTCCATCGCGTGCGCCCTGCCCTTTGTGATGAGTCTGTGATGGTTTAGTAAAATGTAGGTTTAGGATGTGATCAGTATGAAGGAAGTGTTGTTGGGCGGTGTCCCGCAGCAGTGGTGCGCCGCACAGCCACTGCATTGACAAAGTTTGAGTTGGAGTGACAAGACGGTTGTTTGTGTGATTGTAGTGACATATTAACAAGATTTGTACATTAGTGATTGGAGAAAGACTCTTGAAAATGTTTGTCATGAAAGGAAAGCGCTTGAGAATATTGTAGTAGTTGTAGTGAGACTTGTTAAATAGAGAGTGAGAGACCTAACCTAACCTAACCTAACCTAACCTATCCTAACCTATCCTAATCTAACCTAACCTAACCTATCCTAGCCTAACCTAACCTATCCTAGCCTAACCTAACCTATCCTAACCTAACCTAACCTAACCTATCCTATCCAGCCCTAACCTAACCTAGAGACTACGAGTGTGTCACCAGCCACCACCTGAAGGTGTGATGGGTGGCGGCCTGTGTGGCGGTGACGGTGTGGTGGTGTGGTGTAGCGTGTGGTCACCCTCCATGAGTGGTGGTCGGTGTGGTGTGTCGTGGTGGTGCTCCGTGGCAGTAGACTCAGAACCACTCCAGGCTCACGTGGTGCATAACAAAGATGAAGGCCATGGCCTGCGCACACCGCAGCAGGCTGATCACTAGGCCCCTGCCACCCCGCAGGATGTCCTTCCCCTGCTTGGATGGGGACGGAATGGAAGGCTGCAAGACATCAGAGGACCTCCCAAGGGGCTCTCCCCTCCTGTGGCGGAGCTGGGCCTGGGGAGCGGCCCACCTCTCGCCATCCCCGAGGTCACGGTGTACGACCTCGGGGGTCTCGCCAGTCTGAGGAGTAAGTTGACTTTCCTCAGAAGACTGGCCTTGGGGAGCGGCCCACCTCTGGCCTTCCCCGAGGTCACGGTGAACGACCTCTTGTGTCAGGCTGGCCACGGTCTCGTCAGCCTGAGAAATGTGCTCCCTTTCGTGCCGGGGCTGGGCCTGGGGAGCGGCCCGCCGCCGGCCATCCCCAAGGTCCATCAGGGTGACCTTGGGGGTGAGGCCACAGTACGTGACCTCAGTGGTCAGGCTGGCTCCAGCGGTGGTGTACACAGCGTATGGAGGCAGGATGAGCTGGGTATCACCAGCCTGGGGAGACAGGCTGGTGTTTGCCTGGCCAGCCTGGGGGGGCAGGCTGGCGTGTTGCTCAGTGTTTGCTGGTTCCTCCTTGTCCTCCTTGGCTGTCTTTGGCTCGTCCAGGAGCCATCTGCTGTAGAACACTGCGACAGGGGCTTGATCTTGTGCCCCGCCAGTGCCGCCTGCTGCATCCCCAGCCTTGAGGCTGAAGAAGAGCGCAGAGCGGCGCCCGATCCGGTTTGCTTTGAGACCCGCCAGCAGGTCGGCCAGCGGAATCTCACGGCGGGCCACGAGAGTCTCTCCCGCCAGGATGTCCACCCTGACGGGCGTGGCGCCGTCCTTCTTGGCGACCTTCCCAACGGCCACCAAGATGTGGGCAGACCTGTGCTGGCCTGCCCCGTCCCCCGCGCTGGGGAAGCTGAAGTTCCCCAGCAGGCGCCGGCCTCCCTTGCCTCTGCTGCGGGGCAGACAGAGGGTGAGGCGGTCGGCGCCCCCGCACTGGCCCACCACCTCCAGGTGGGCACACACTTTGAGAGTGCTGCACTGCTGCCCCATTGCTCCAGTCAATTTGTCTTCTTGTTTTATTTTCTTCACTTTGATATGATTTGAAATGTTTCCTCGGAGCAGTCAATTTTGTCAAAATGTGATGAAACCAGATGGCGCCTCAACCGCCGCCGCCGTCACTCACTCACTCTGAGCAATAGCAGTAGTATAGTAGTATAGTAGTATAGTAGTGGTAGTAGTAGTAGTAGTAGTAGTAGTAGTAGTACGTAGTAGTAGTAGTAGTAGTAGAATAGGAAGAGGAGGAGAGACCGACAGACAGACAGAGACAAAGAGCGAGACAGGCAGACAGAAAGACACACGAAAATTTTACATGACAATAATATATAAATAAATAAATAAAATTAAATAAAACACCCAAAACATAAAACACACACACACACACACACACACACACACACACACACACACACACACACACACACACACACACAAAATCACTGTATGTGTGTGTGTGTGTGTGTGTGTGTGTGTGTGTGTGTGTGTAGGCCGGGCTAGACAAAGGGCGCCTATCTCCTCCACATGTTGCAGCCATACTACATCATGTTGCATTTTCTGAATACGATTTTTTTTTTTTTTTCTTTTCAGCCAAATAAAGAAAACACAGATTCGGGAAGGGTCCTTGTGCCCAGGATACCGCGGGTGTGGTGGTTTGGTGTGGTGCTGTGTGGTGTGCTGTGGTGAGTGGCGGTGTTGGTGGTGTGGTGTATGGTACGTGACTGCTACCAGCTAAACTGATGTGTGTATTCACCTAGTTGTATTCACCTAGTTGTAATTTTACAGGGCCTGGGTATCATACTCGTGTGGCCCCGTCTCCATATCTACACACATCCAACTTTCCTTTAAAACTATGCACACTCCTTGCTGACACCACCTCCTCACTCAAACCATTCCACACCTCCACACATCTTTGTGGGAAACTATATTTCTTCACATCCTTCAAGCATATTCCCTTGGCTATCTTTTTACTATGCGATCTTGTTGTTCTATTTAAGTTTTCCTCTCTCAACATCATTTGCTCATTATCCACTTCATCCAGTCCATTCAACAGTTTATAAACCTGTATTAAATCTCCTCTTTCTCTTCTTTGTTCCAAGGTAGGCAAATTCATTTCTTTTAATCTCTCCTCATAGGTCATTTCTGCCAATTCCGGAACCATTTTTGTTGCCATTCTCTGCAATCTCTCCAACTTCCTTATATGCTTCTTTTTATAAGGGTGACCAAACCACTCCAGCATATTCCAATCTTGGTCTAATTACCATACTAATTAATTTCTTCATCATATCTTTATCCATATAACGGAAGGCTAATCCAATATTTTTTATCAAATTATACGTTTCTCCAAACATCTTATCAATATGAGCCTCAAACTGCCCATGGTCTTCTATTATCACTCTCAAATCCTTTTCCTTTTCCACCTTTTTCAACACTACTTCTTCATCCATCTTATATGACCCTCTTGGCCGTCTTCCACTCTTCCCCATCTCCATCACATGACTTTTGCTCAGATTAAATTCCATTTGCCACCTCTTGCTCCACTCCCAAATCTTATTCAGGTCTGCCTGTAAAATTTCACAATCTTCTTCACTCTTCACACACCTACACAACTTCGCATCATCCGCAAACAAATTAATATAGCTGTTTACTTCCTCTGGCATGTCATTAATATATACAAGGAAAAGTATTGGTGCCAGCACTGAGCCTTGTGGGACTCCACTCTCCACCACCAACCAGTCCGACTTTGCATCCCTTATTACCGTTCTCATCTCCTTCCATCTCAAGTAGTTTTCCATCCACTTTAACACTTTTCCTTTCAGTCCTCCATAAATCTCTACTTTCCATAACAGTCTCTTGTGAGGTACCTTGTCAAAAGCTTTCTTTAAATCCAAATATACACAGTCCATCCATCCCTCTCTCTTGTATTTTGTCAACCACTCTTGAATAAAAGCTCAGTAGATTTGTTACACATGACCTCCCTTTCCTGAAGCCAAATTGATGATCCGATAATAACTTATGATCCTCCAGGAACCGTATCCAATATTTCTTTATCACCCTCTCACAAATCTTACCGACCACACTTGTTAGAGACACAGGTCTATAGTTAAGAGGCTCTTCCTTACTGCCTCCCTTATAAATGGGCACCACTTCAGCTCTCTTCCACTCTACTGGTACTTCCCTGTTTCTAATGAACACCTTATAATATCATATAATGGATCAATCAATTCTTCTCTACACTCCTTCAATAATTTTCCTGAAACTTCATCTGGTCCCATCGCTTTATCATCTTTAAGTTCCTCCAACATTTTATATAACTCCTTTTAGGTATCTTAATGTCATCCATGTGCACATTTCCTTGTACATTCTGTGGCTTTACAAACATTGTTTCTTCAGTAAATACTTGCTGAAACCTATTATTTAGCAATTCCGCTATATTCTTAGGGTCATCTACTATCCCTTGCTCTCCTTTTAATCTTTCAATGGACTCTCTCTTTTAAGTTTACCATTTATGAACCTGTAAAACAATTTTGGATGTTCCTTACTCTTGTCTACAATATCTTTTTCAAATTTTCTTTCTTCCTCCTCCTTACCCTCACATACTCATTTCTCGCCACTCTATAATTCTCCTTATTTAGTATATTCCTGCTCTTTTCCATCTTTTCCAAGCCACATCTCTCTTTTCCTTAGCCTTAACACAAGTTGCATTAAACCAATCCTTTCTTCCTTCCTCTCTCGGTTTATACTTTGGTACAAATTTCATAACTCCTTCTTTATAATATTTCATAAAAATCTCATATTTCTTTTGCACTTCTCTGATTTGTAACATCTCCTCCCAATCTAATTTTCTGAAATAATTTTTCAAACTTTCTGTGTCCATCTTTCTATAATTCAATCTACCACTCCTGTATGTCTCGTCCTTCCTTCGCTGTGTTGTTGCTATCTGCATTTCCATAACCACATGATCACTCTTTCCCAAAGGACACTTGTATTGTAGGTACACTTCTCTTGTTAACACCAAATCCAGTCTAGCCGGTTCATCATCTCCTCTATATCTAGTATTTTCCTTCACCCTCTGTTCCATCATATTTTCCATCATTAGATTAAGAAATCTCTCTCCCCATGCTTCCTCTCCAACACCACTTACTAGATTTTCCCAATCCACCTCCTTACAATTAAAATCTCCTACTAGTATCACCTTTCTTTTTCCAGATAATACACTTTCCAAACTCTGTAAAGTATCCTTGATCATATTGTCGTATTCCCTTAATGTCCAAGAATTTGTTTTAGGAGGTACATAGGTCACCATGATTATTAATTCTTTTCCATCACTTTTTATCCTTATGCTTATCACTTCTGCGTTGTTCTTCCCATACCAAACCTTATCCACATTTCTTTCTTTCTTCGTCATAATCATAACTCCTCCTCCACCTTTACTCTCCCTATCCTTTCTCCATATATTATATTTATGTGTGTGTGTGTGATGACAATAATGATGACGATAATAATAATAATAAGGTGAGGCCTCCCTGAACTGTCAATGTCACTCTACGGTCTGTGTTCTTAAACTTGTCAGTCCTTCACCTCTTCATTTAGCAGCAGCCTAAAGAAGTTAGTGTGGTATTCAAGGGTACTTTTGTTATTGTTGGCATACTTCAACATGCATTTTGTGTCACGGGTATTACTAGGATCAGCGATTTACGGATAGGTTGTTCTTTATGATTGAGTATAATTTCATCTTGCCATATGCATTTGTCATGAGTACTGATATAATTTTTGTAGTTTTCCTCAACGTATTGTTGAATATGTGTTCCTGGAATGCGTGTAAAGTTAAGTTGTAATAAATCTGTGTTTCTGAGAGTGTAATTCTCCACCTTCAGACGTTGGCGAGTGCGTGGAGTCGCCCAGATCCTCTCCCTGTGGACCATCCCCTCAGCAGTGTTCGATCCGCCCAGCAGCAGCAAGTGTCATGAGAAGGCGGTCATTGAAGTGTCAAGTCCCCAAGCTGGCATGGTGGTAGGTGTTGTGCTGGGCTCCCTTGGGGTTCTTTGCCTAGCTGTTGGGGTAAGTCAAATAGTTTTTCACTTCTTTATACTGTGGGGTCTTGCTCTGGATGTGTTGTGGCTGTGCTGTGGCATAGATGGCGTAATTAAGCAGTGGGTGAGATTCTTCCAAACTTTAAACAATTCTAAATGGTTCTTGACACACTGAGAATATTCCATTACTGTAAAGTTAGCCGACTCATACTTTATACATTTTTTTTTTTTTTTTTTTTCATCTCACCTGCAACATTTTCAGTTTACAGATGTTTGTCGGGTTCCTGAAGATGCGTCGAGGTGTTATCATCCACGCAAGCTTCCCCAACCCAGCCAGTGTACCACAAGACAACAGGCATTATTGAGGAGGACGGGAGGAGGGAGCGAGCGGCTGCATGCACTATTGAACGGGACGGCATTACATTCTTCCCACAATTGTATGACTACACTGAAGCAAGCCCAGAATAAAGTGTTGAGTGACCATGATGTGAGTATTGTGGTTTGCACATTACACTTTTATCTCCACGTGTCTCATTTGAAAAGGTTTTGTACTTTCTTGTTATTTATTTATTTTTTTTTTTCATGACTTATTACTGTTGATGCCATTTCAGTGTTGTTCCATCTCTTGTTCCAGGAATCAGTACTACTAACACCAAAGAAGTGAGGGAAGTGTTTGGAGTGAGCGTGCAAGACGTACAACAGACACCAGACTGCTACTGCCGGTGTAGCCAAAGGAACAAGAGGAGGAGGAGGAGGAGGAGGAGGAGGAGGAGGAGGAGGAAGAAGAGGGTGATTCTTGGAGACGTACCGATGAAGTTCTGAAGGTTGGCCATAAATCTTCATTACTGGTGTAGTGTATTTCATTGACCATTTGTAGATTGGGTGGATAAATTTGTAGATTTTGTAGACAGTTGTAGATGTGAAGTGGGTAAGGTTTTTTTGCCATGCCTTATCTACACCAGCAGAAAACCGTGATATGTAGAAGTTGTGATAGAAGCATTGTGATAGGAATATACCGTGTACATATGCATAGAGAATTTAAAAGAGGAGAGTGTAGACCAAGAGAGGAAAGTAACCTCTTTTAGAGATTTCTGTGAAAGTTTTGCTGTAGCGTTAGACATATCAAAGGCTTTTGATAGAGTCTGGCATAAAGCTTTGATTTCCAAACTGCCCTCTTACGGCTTCTATACTTTTCTCGGCAACTTTATCTTAAGTTTCCTTTGTGACTGTTCTATTGCTCTTGTGGTAGAAGGCTACTGTTCTTCTCCTAAATTTATTAATAATGGAGTTTCTCAGGGTTCTGTCTTGTCACCCTCTCTCTTTCTATTATTCATTAATTAACCATACTTGTTGTCCTATCTACTCCTACGCTGATGATACCACCCTTCATCTTTCCACGTCCTTTCAGAGACGACCAACCGGTCAGGAAGTCAACAGATCACGCAGGGACGCCACAGAACGCCTGACTTCAGATCTTTCTAAGATTTCCGATTGGGGCAGAGAAAATCTAGTAGTTTTCACTGTGATGGAGTTAACCAACCCACACGCCCTTACATCAGGTAAGTCCATTTTTAACCTGCTTTTTTATTATTATTTATTTATTTATTTATTTATTTATTTATTTATTTATTTATTTATTATTATTTTTTTTTTTTTGTTGTTGGTAAATCGCCACAGTCATGTTTGCTAGAGTTACTTCCTCCCTCAACACATTAGCGAGTTGTTGATTCTACCTTGACTTGCTTTTGCTAGAGAGAGAGAGAGAGAGAGAGAGAGAGAGAGAGAGAGAGAGAGAGAGAGAGAGAGAGAGAGAGACATTTTGAAACATTTATTCATCACTAGTTCTTGTAAAATATGGAATATAAGTGGTACCATAGCATATAAGATAAAGAAACTAGCTGCCCTATTTTCAGCAAAGTTTTTCAGGCATGATGTAACAATTGATGAGTGTTTCGCCGACATATGTGGCGCAGTGTGGATGATATTAATAATCAGGAAATGCAAAAAATGATACTGTGTTAAATATGGGGAAATAAATATGGTAATAATAATAATAATAATAATAATAATAATAATAATAATAATAATAATAATAATTATAATAATAATAGAAAATAACAATATTAAGAGCAGAGAGAGAGAGAGAGAGAGAGAGAGAGAGAGAGAGAGAGAGGGGGTTTTAAATTTTTGCCTCCATCGCGTGCGCCCTGCCCTTTGTGATGAGTCTGTGATGGTTTAGTAAAATGTAGGTTTAGGATGTGATCAGTATGAAGGAAGTGTTGTTGGGCGGTGTCCCGCAGCAGTGGTGCGCCGCACAGCCACTGCATTGACAAAGTTTGAGTTGGAGTGACAAGACGGTTGTTTGTGTGATTGTAGTGACATATTAACAAGATTTGTACATTAGTGATTGGAGAAAGACTCTTGAAAATGTTTGTCATGAAAGGAAAGCGCTTGAGAATATTGTAGTAGTTGTAGTGAGACTTGTTAAATAGAGAGTGAGAGACCTAACCTAACCTAACCTATCCTAACCTATTCTAATCTAACCTAACCTAACCTATCCTAACCTATCCTAATCTAACCTAACCGAACCTATCCTAGCCTAACCTAACCTATCCTAACCTAACCTAACCTATCCTATCCAGCCCTAACCTAACCTAGAGACTACGAGTGCGTCACCAGCCACCACCTGAAGGTGTGATGGGTGGCGGCCTGTGTGGCGGTGACGGTGTGGTGGTGTGGTGTAGCGTGTGGTCACCCTCCATGAGTGGTGGTCGGTGTGGTGTGTCGTGGTGGTGCTCCGTGGCAGTAGACTCAGAACCACTCCAGGCTCACGTGGTGCATAACAAAGATGAAGGCCATGGCCTGCGCACACCGCAGCAGGCTGATCACTAGGCCCCTGCCACCCCGCAGGATGTCCTTCCCCTGCTTGGATGGGGACGGAATGGAAGGCTGCAAGACATCAGAGGACCTCCCAAGGGGCTCTCCCCTCCTGTGGCGGAGCTGGGCCTGGGGAGCGGCCCACCTCGCCATCCCCGAGGTCACGGTGTACGACCTCGGGGGTCTCGCCAGTCTGAGGAGTAAGTTGACTTTCCTCAGAAGACTGGCCTTGGGGAGCGGCCCACCTCTGGCCTTCCCCGAGGTCACGGTGAACGACCTCTTGTGTCAGGCTGGCCACGGTCTCGTCAGCCTGAGAAATGTGCTCCCTTTCGTGCCGGGGCTGGGCCTGGGGAGCGGCCCGCCGCCGGCCATCCCCAAGGTCCATCAGGGTGACCTTGGGGGTGAGGCCACAGTACGTGACCTCAGTGGTCAGGCTGGCTCCAGCGGTGGTGTACACAGCGTATGGAGGCAGGATGAGCTGGGTATCACCAGCCTGGGGAGACAGGCTGGTGTTTGCCTGGCCAGCCTGGGGGGGCAGGCTGGCGTGTTGCTCAGTGTTTGCTGGTTCCTCCTTGTCCTCCTTGGCTGTCTTTGGCTCGTCCAGGAGCCATCTGCTGTAGAACACTGCGACAGGGGCTTGATCTTGTGCCCCGCCAGTGCCGCCTGCTGCATCCCCAGCCTTGAGGCTGAAGAAGAGCGCAGAGCGGCGCCCGATCCGGTTTGCTTTGAGACCCGCCAGCAGGTCGGCCAGCGGAATCTCACGGCGGGCCACGAGAGTCTCTCCCGCCAGGATGTCCACCCTGACGGGCGTGGCGCCGTCCTTCTTGGCGACCTTCCCAACGGCCACCAAGATGTGGGCAGACCTGTGCTGGCCTGCCCGTCCCCCGCGCTGGGGAAGCTGAAGTTCCCCAGCAGGCGCCGGCCTCCCTTGCCTCTGCTGCGGGGCAGACAGAGGGTGAGGCGGTCGGCGCCCCGCACTGGCCCACCACCTCCAGGTGGGCACACACTTTGAGAGTGCTGCACTGCTGCCCCATTGCTCCAGTCAATTTGTCTTCTTGTTTTATTTTCTTCACTTTGATATGATTTGAAATGTTTCCTCGGAGCAGTCAATTTTGTCAAAATGTGATGAAACCAGATGGCGCCTCAACCGCCGCCGCCGTCACTCACTCACTCTGAGCAATAGCAGTAGTATAGTAGTATAGTAGTATAGTAGTGGTAGTAGTAGTAGTAGTAGTAGTAGTAGTAGTAATACGTAGTAGTAGTAGTAGTAGTAGAATAGGAAGAGGAGGAGAGACCGACAGACAGACAGAGACAAAGAGCGAGACAGGCAGACAGAAAGACACACGAAAATTTTACATGACAGTAATATATAAATAAATAAATAAAATTAAATAAAACACCCAAAACATACACACACACACACACACACAAATGTGTGTGTGTGTGTGTGTAATTCACACACACACACACACACACACACACACACACACACACACACACACAACAAGGTCACAACTCCTCGATTTACATTCCCTACCTACTCACTGCTAGGTGAACAGGGGCTACACGTCAAAGGAGACACACCCAAATATCTCCACCCGGTCGGGGAATCGAACCCCGGTCCTCTGGTGTGTGTGTGTGTGTGTGTGTGTGTGTGTGTGTAGGCCGGGTTAGACAAAGGGCGCCTATCTCCCCCACATGTTGCAGCCATACTACATCATGTTGCATTTTCTGAATACGATTTTTTTTTTTTTTTTTTCTTTTCAGCCAAATAAAGAAAACACAGATTCGGGAAGGGTCCTTGTGCCCAGGATACCGCGTGTGTGGTGCTGTTTGGTGTGGTGCTGTGTGGTGTGCTGTGGTGAGTGGCGGTGTTGGTGGTGTGGTGTATGGTACGTGACTGCTACCAGCTAAACTGATGTGTGTATTTTATTTATTTTTTTACCCAATCCAGTCATACTCCAGTCACAAGTAAAGATCATTCCAGTCATTTTTCTGCTGTAGTCGAGTCATTCCAGTCATTTTTTTGTGGTAGTCAGATCATTCCAGTCATTTTTCTGCTGTAGTCGAGTCATTCCAGTCATTTTTTTGTGGTAGTCAGATCATTCCAGTCATTTTTTTGTGGTAGTCAAGCCATTCCAGTCATTTTTTTGTGGTCAGATCATTCCAGTCATTTTTTTGTGGTAGTCAAGCCATTCCAGTCATTTTTTTGTGGTAGTCAGATCATTCCAGTCATTTTTTTGTGGTAGTCAGATCATTCCAGTCATTTTTTTGTGGTAGTCAGATCATTCCAGTCATTTTTCTGCTGTAGTCAGATCATTCCAGTCATTTTTTTGTGGTAGTCAGATCATTCCAGTCATTTTTTTGTGGTAGTCAGATCATTCCACTCATTTTTTTGTGGTAGTCAGATCATTCCAGTCATTTTTCTGTTGTAGTCAGATCATTCCACTCATTTTTTTTTGGTAGTCAGATCATTCCAGTCATTTTTTTGTGGTAGTCAAGCCATTCCAGTCATTTTTGTACTCTAGTCAAGCCATTCCACTCATGTTCTTCCACCAGTCAAGTTTCTGTGCTAGTGAAATCATTCCAGTCATTCCTAGTGTAGTCAAACCATTCCAGCCATTCCTATAGTAACCAAACCATTCCAGTCAAGTTTCTGCTCCAACCAAACCATTCCAGTCATTCCTGTTCCAGCCAAACCATTCCAGTCATTCCTGCTCCAGTCAAACCATTCCAGCCATTCCTAGTGTCCAGGATCCTGAGCGGTGTATCTGTCAATCAGGTTTAGGGATGCACCGCTGCCCCTGCTAAGGATGGAGGCGGGGCTGCAGGGACAGGGCCACCAGCTACTGTCAGATCCACGCCACTCACTCGCGACCTCTCCAGCGCCGCACTCTGTCAGCCTCGACTCAAGTGCGTTTGGATTAGTGATCGACGCTCGGACTGATTTCCAGGTCTGTGTGTGTGTGTGTGTTGGAATACAGGTAACTCTCGATTTACACGATAGATGCATTCCAAGAGGCATTGCGTATTTCAAAATTCACGTAAAACAAACTTGTAATTCTCATAAGAAATGATAGATAATAGGGGGATGCGGGATGTGGTCCAAATTGTGTAGAAGCAAACCGATCGCGCAAATTTAATTAATTACAATATTTTTTCGGTCGTGTATTAACAAAAGCGTAAATTAAACATGCATAAATCAAGAGTTACCTGCATTACTTATTTGCTTGTATAGTTAAGTTAGGGTTGGTTTTGAGTAGTGTGTGTTTAGTTCGATTCTATTTAGTTTCATAAGCAAAATGTTAATGATTACGAATAGTGAAACATTGATGTCGCTAATCCCTCACCCCACAGACCTCAGCAGGCACTAGTGGGGGTGAAGGAACAGACACATCACCCCAGCAATCCTTCAGACTCACCCCGATACCCCAGGAGACTCAGACACCCACCTCCTCCACCACTGGCCCTGCACCACACACCAACACCGCCTCCTTGCCGCCCAGCCCCTCATTGCACACCAGGAAGTTCCTCTACAGACTGATAGGTATGTATATGTGTGTGTGTGTGTGTACATATGTGTGTGTTGTGCTTTTGTGTACAATGAAAGGCCTGTGGTGTCAAGTATTTTGCTCTCACATCAAGATTGTTTTCAGGAGACACAAATTATGTTCTCTACTGTCATGGTGTTACTAGCAAACCTTTTATTTATTTATTTATTTATTTATTTATTTTTTTTACTGTCATAATGTTACTGAGAAACGTTTTATTTTTCTTTAACTATGCTTGGTTTTATCTCATCTTCATCTCTTTAACACGTAGAAATAAAATTAAATACGCGAGTGAGTGTTGGTTATTACGAGCGCTCATGAAGGTGGTGGTTGTTCAGGTTTTCATGTGTAGAATTCTTGTTAAAGTGTTATGAGATTTATATAAATGTTCAGAGCCTCATTAACTTTCACCAGCTTCATGGAAACACCCCTGAAAATCTCACTGACTTGCACTAATGCATTTCACGGCTGCTTCTTTCACGTTGCTAGTGTGAAATTCTTGTTTAACTATTGTCTCACCGGGTTCTCTTACCTTTTATTCCTGTCCCCCTTACTCAGGTAAGGGGCAAGAAGCTCCATTAAAATTGATAGTCTGCTAAATTGTCACTGGCTTCATTGAAATACCCATGAAAACCTCAATAACTTTCCCCATAGGACTTTAAACTAATCTAGAGAAAGAAATCATCCTTGAAAACACCAAAAACTTCCACAAGAGCTTGTTAATGCCTTCAGTACTGGGATGCATTTTTACCTTGAGTTTTTGGGTATAATTAGACCATTTTATTGACATTAGGAAGGGTCTGTGGAGGTCAGAAAATTCATGGCCACAGTCTTCACTATTTTAATACCCGCATAAGTTTCTGAAGCTGTATAAAATCGCCAAATATTAAGCAGAATAAATATGAAAACACGTCCTGGTACTGAAGGGGTTAAACTGTCAGTGAAATCATGGAAACACCTTTAAAAACCTCAGTAACCTCCACCAGAGTCTATTAAGCTATCGGAACAAGGAGTAATGGTTGAAAAGTGAAAACACCAATAGATGTTAAGAATGGAGTCAGGATGAGAGAGAGAAACACTTGAGAACACAGGCCATGCTTTCTAAATATAAAATAAAAGCCTGAGGTATTAAGATCCTCCTAACAGTGTGTAAGAATGTAAATACAGGGATAAAAGTTGATTAATGACCTTTATCTTACCTTTGTTAGTTAGCAAGGTAGAGCTGTGTAAGATATCCAGCTATTTAGAAATCTAGTAACCATAGCTTTTAAGTCCACAAGTGTGATCAGTGTGCTTCAGTGCTTGTATTGTCCATATTTGTCCCTCAGCACACTGTAAGACACTGGGCATTAGTGGTGTGGTGTGTGTGCTGGCTGGGGCTGGTATGCGATAGAAGGGAACATCAAAATATCTTGGCTCAGGGTTTGTTTTGTCTGTATTTGTCCCTAAGGATACACTATAAAGGGGTTATCACACTGGCCAATGATACACGGAACAAGGGAACATCCACTCCAGACAGCTGGAACTTGCCTCAGATTAGCAGAGCAAAGTTGGGATGACTTCATATCCATTCTGCTTCTCTGTATGCTATCCCAGTGAAAAAAATAGACATATGATATCTGATAAAACCTATTACTGAAACTAAAAAGAACATGCCTAAATTTTTCATATTGGAATATCAAATAATATTTCATCAATCTATAAAGATAATATATATATATATATATATATATATATATATATATATATATATATATATATATATATATATATATATATATATATATATATATATATATATATATATATATATATATATATATATATATATATATATATATATATATATATATATATATATATATATATATATATATATATATATATATATATATATATATATATATATATATATATATATATATATATATATATATATATATATATATATATATATATATATATATATATATATATATATATATATATATATATATATATATATATATATATATATATATATATATATATATATATATATATATATATATATATATATATATATATATATATATATATATATATATATATATATATATATATATATATATATATATATATATATATATATATATATATATATATATATATATATATATATATATATATATATATATATATATATATATATATATATATATATATATATATATATATATATATATATATATATATATATATATATATATATATATATATATATATATATATATATATATATATATATATATATATATATATATATATATATATATATATATATATATATATATATATATATATATATATATATATATATATATATATCATTTCGATAGTTTGGGCTCATGGCAACCATCCCTGACTCCAAATTTGCCATCGAGCTCCTCTCAGTTCTTCTCTAGTTTCTGCTTCCTCTTCTTCAATAAGAGGAGGTGCAAGTGTAATGCCAGCATGAGGCATAGGTTGAGGTATGAGTGGCATGGTTTTGTTCTGGTTTGTTTTGGTTAGGCTTGGTCTTGGTTGGTGGGCCGTTTGCCTAGCACAGGAAGAGTGCAGACAGATTGTGTGTGACAACCTTCCTGGTTTCGCACCAAGAACCATGACCTGTGTTCTGTGTATCATAGGCCAGTGTGACACCCCTTCAACACTGGGTATAAGTGGTATGAATGACTTAGTGGTGTGTGTGCTGGCTGGAGTTAGTATACGGGAACATCATAGTTTGGTTTGTGTAGTCCATATTTACCCTGTTAGTGGTGTGGTGTGAGTGATCAAGGTGGTGTGTGTGTGTGTGTATGTATGTGTGTGTGTGAGTGATGGCCAGGATGGGTTGATGATGGAGGAAGAGACAGAGGAACATCAAAACACCTTTAGTTCATCTTTTGTATACACTTTCTCTCCTCCAAAGGCATAACATTAAACTCAAGGATTCTGAAATGTTTAGCTCTCCTACCACGACTGTTTTCAAGGCCCACAGAGATGATTAGTCAGGTTCACATTAGTTTGTTCCCTGTTAGTGAGGTAGAAATCATGTTAATCTGTCACTAGAGCCATAGAAACCCTTAAAAACACATCTATCTCCAACTAGAGCCTCTGGAAAGTAGTGGAGGTGGAGTAGGAAGCAACTAAAACACAAGAGGATGCTGCAGTCTGTATATGAACCTGTACTACAAGACACTGAAGAGAGAAGTGTGTGTATGGCTCATTCTTTAACACCTCTGTGCCTCACCTCCACACCTCCACTATTTCAAGAGGCTTTATTTAAATTTACACAAGTTCTTCAGGGTGGTTCTACAGTTCTAGAGGCAGACCGACAAGATTTCTACACTATTAATTGGAAAAACTCTTGAAAACAGTGCTTGTCATCTCTGTGGCCTTGGAAAATAGTCATGAGAGAGCAAAGCATTTCTGAATACAGGCTTATGAGGGACAAAGAAGTAGAAGTAGCCAGGTAGATTAGAGAGAGAGAGAGGGGGAGAGGAAGAGGCGCATGTATTGTCCCTATTAGTGTGGATACAGGGCGCACACAACACAGGATGCAGCCTCACCACCTCCCCACCTCACACTTCACACAGACACGCATCTCGGTGCCAGTGATGGGAGCTTAGTTAGTGGTGGCTACGGTGGTGGTGGTGGTGGTGGTGGGCGACACTGTTTAGCCCTGGCTGGAGTGCATCGTTTTGGCAGTCGCCTCCCGTGTGCTGGTTCCCCACACGACTTAGCATCCTGCCCCGCCCCACCTCCTCCCCTTCAGCCAACGCTCCCTCCCCATAGCCAGGTAATGAGGCCTTGTTACATGTTACTGCCTGTTCTCACCTATTGTTACCTGTTGTCTCAGGCCAATTGTGTTTTTTTATTACTATATTTTGTTACTTCTGTTTAGGCTGGTTTGTTTTCCCTCCTGTTTCTCTTGTAGGTGCTAGATATACCACTTGTATTTGTAGTTTGTTGTGTTTGGTGTGTGTCCTTTCATTGTTTTTAATCTCTCTCTCTCTCTCTCTCTCTCTCTCTCTCTCTCTCTCTCTCTCTCTCTCTCTCTCTCTCTCTCTCTCTCTCTCTCTCTCTCTCTCTCTCTCTCTCTCTCTCTCTCTCTCTTTGTCTCACTTTGTGTTCCATACTTCCCTGTGCAAACATGATCACCTATTCACCTATTTCTCATAACCTACTCTTATCTAACCAAACACTAACCTAACCTTAACTAGCCTAACCAAACCGAATTCTAACCTAACTTAACCCAACTCTAACCTAACCTAACCTAACATCAAAATAACTGCACCTAATGAAACTTCAACCTAAGCTGCCCTAACCTAACCTAACTTGACACCTTATCAGATAGGAACACACCTGTACCTAACCTCTATCAGATAACAACACACAAATAACAACAAAATAATAATGCAACTTGAATTCAGAAGGGAGAGGGTCACATTGTCACTCATAAATAGGAGAAACAGAGCATGTATACAATGGAAGGTGTGATGATATTGTAAGCTGCCATTATCTCACTTTTTGCTGCACTGTAATCTTATCTGAGCCACAAAGAATTAACCACTAGTAACATACATAAAAGACACTACATTGAAAGGAACAGTAACAAAAACAATGAAAACAACAGTAACAAAAAGTGATGCAATGAAAACAACAGTGAAAACAAGAGCAAACAAAAACAACAATTCAAACAAAAATGAACAAAGACAATCATTCAAACAAAAGTAAACAAAAACAACAGTAAACAAAAACAACAGTAAACAAAACAACAATGAAAATAACAGCAACAAAAACAATCAGTCAAACTAAAGTAAACAAAAACAACAATGAAAAGAGTACCAAAAAAAAAACAGTACAATGAAAACAAGAGTAAACAAAATGCAATGAAAACAAGAGTAAACAAAACCAGTGATGAAAAAAATAGCATTAAAAACCTCAATTATCTCCCACCATAACCTGCATTGTAAACGTGTGTCTTGCAACCAGAGGGGAGCAGCACAAGGCACCACTACTAAGGAGGGGGAGGAGGAAGAAGGTGCCGGCAGTGTTACCAGACAGAGTGATGCCCTCAGAACCCTGACAGAGACCTCCACATCCCTGGCACTCACTGAGACACTTATTGGTGAGTCATGCTGCTGTGTGTGTGTGTGTGTGTGTGTGTGTGTGTGTGTGTAGAGTGTTTGTCTATAGTGTGTTTGTGTTATGATAATGTACTTGGCACTAAATTTTATCATGTCACCATAATGTTAACCCCTCAGTACTGGGACACATTTATACCTTGAGATTTGTGTACCATTCGACCATTTTATTGACATTAGTAAGGGTCTATGGAGGTTAAAAGATTAATGGCTACAGTCTTCACTATTTTAATCCCCACATGAGTTTCTGAAGCTGTATAAAATCACCAAATAGTAAGCAGAATTAACCCCTTCAGTCCCATGATACATTTTCATATTCATTCAGCTTACAGTTTGGTGATTTTATACAGCTTCAGAAACTCATGTTGGGATTAAGATAGTGAAGACTCTGGCCATTAATCTTCTGACCTCCATAGACCCTTTGTAATGTCAATAAAATCGTCTGATCCACATTTTTATATTCCTGTTTACTATTTGGTGATTTCATACAGCTTCAGAAACTTATGCGGGGATTGAAATAGTTAAGACAGTGGCCATCAATCCTCTGACCTCCATAGACCCTTCCTGATGTCAATAAAATGGTCTAATCATACCCAGAACTTGTGGTAAAAATGTGTCCCGGTACTGAAGGGGTTAAGTTGATATAATTCTTGATGGTGTGTGTTGGGTGTTCTTTTTCTTTTTAAGGGTGACTGTGTTTGTGAATTTGTAGTCATTATCCTTTAGTGTTTAGATAATTTACTTGACTTTAGATTTTATAGTGTTGTCATATTGTTAAGTTCATAATTCATCTTGCACTGGTGTCATTGTTTGTCTGTGTGTGTGTGTGTCATCACCTCGGCCGTGTTTAGTGAGTGAGTGATGACTTGGTGTGTGGAGTCTTTAGCCATTGGTGTTTTTCTTCAGTTTTCAGTTTCTCTCCTCTCATGTAGAATTGTGAGTGAAGGCTTTGCTTGTGTTGTTTGGCGCCAAGACCTTCCTTCCCAAAGCTGGCGGACCGCTCACCTCTAACTTGTCTCTCGTCATTTATTCCACACTTGATGAAACAAAAAACAATAAAATACGGGACTAGTTTACAAACACAAGGAGAAAAACTTCTAACACAACACTCACATCAAACCTCAACACTAACACCCACACACCAGTGATCCCCACCACACCACAGAAGTGCATGCCACACCACCACCACCACCACCACCACCACCACCACCACCACCACCACCACCACCACCACCACCACCACCACCACACACACACAGGGAGCCTTACTAAGTGTGGGTGTGCCTGCAGGTCCTGTCAAGCTGCCCCACATTCCCCCGGCGGTGCTGAGTGAGGTGCTGAGTGGCATGGAGCGCCGGGCAGGACACGGCACCCCGCCCCCCACCCCTGGCACCCACAGGCCCACACGGGGCACACGTGGGGAGAGGGACAAGGTGGCATCACACTCCCTGGATCCGAGGCACACAGGGTGGACTAATGGTGCAGCAACAGCAGCGGCAGGACTCAGTGTGGTGGAGTGTGGCAGTAAGAGCAGCAGTGTGGTGGGTGATGCCAGGGGACAGGGAGGATGAAGGGAGAGGTGGGGGAGTGGAGCATCGTGTGGTGATGGTGGGCGGCCCACATGGGGAAGAGATGCGTGAGCTGCACCGGTACCCTGCGACAGCCATCACCACCGTGGTGGAGCGCAAGTCCTACCTGGGCCTGGAGGGGACGGCCACCAAGGAGCCCCGGTCCCGGCGGCGGCGCCAGCGGCCTCGCCGCCGTGCTGACTCCCAGACCTCCATGGCCAGCGAGTCATCCACCTGCGCCTCGGGATCCAGCATGGCCTCCCTGCTGGGCCACTCAGCGGCCCCCAGCAAGACCTCCTCTCGGGGCAGCGGCGGCAGTGACGCTCCTGGCCCTCCCAGGCCGCTGCTGTCCTCGGCCGTGCGCAGGGCCCGGCTTGCCCTGGAGGGCCAGGACCACCACACAATCTCCCCCTGCCCCTCAGACACGTCCTCTTCCAACCTGTCCACACTGAGCGACCTGAGTGGCTACCAGGAGGAGTACCTCACCCTGCGCCGCCTGGTGTCTGACGCCACCTCCCCCGAGGACCGACACCACCACCTGGCCCGCCTGGCTGCCACCGCCGCTGCTGCTCCCCACACACATGGGGCCCAACGTGGAGGAGCTGCAACGGGCACTGCAGGATGCAGTGGCACAGCGGGAGGACCTGGAGATATCGGTGCACCGGCTGTCGGTGCAGGTGCACAACGCTGTGAGGGAGAAGGACCTCCTGCAGCAGCAGCTGGAGTTGGTGCAGACCCAGGTGACAGACACCGGCCAGCGCCAGTACTTTGAAGCTCAGCGCCAGCGTGCCGCCCTGGAGGGCCGGCTGGAGACTGTGCAGCAGGAGTTGGAGGCCGCCCTGCAGCAGCGCACCCAGATGCAAGCCAGGCTGTCAGCTGCCCTGGCAGAGGTAAGGGAGATGCAGGCTGCTACTGCACAGGCTGCTGAGGCGCAGGCCTTGGCCATGGCCAGGATGGAGAAGTTTGAAGTGGCTAATCGGTGCCTGGAGGTGGAGGTGAAGGAGGCCAGGGAGGGGTTGGACCATGCTGAGAGTGAGTTGGCCAAGGCCAGACAACAGGCTGGAGACTTGCAGGCCAAGTCTGAGGGTCAAGTGCTGGCTCTGGAGCAGGTGAGGGAGGCTGAGGCTGCTCTGAGGAAGGAGGCGCAGGAGATGAGGACTCGCCTAACCCAGCTTGAGTCTCAGCAGGCAGCCATGGGAAAGGCACAGGGCCAGGCAGAGGCAGCTGTTGCCAAGGCCGCAGCAGAAGCCAAGGCAGCCCAGGCGGAGGCCGCGCGGCAGCAGGAGCAGCTACAGCATGCTGAGAAGGCCCGCACTGCCTTGCAGCGGGAGGCCCTGGAGGCAAGGTCGGCCCTGGCCAGGATGGAGGCGGAGAAGGAGGCATTGGATGCCAAGGTGGAGAGTCTGGCAGGGGAGGTGGAGGAGGGCAAGGCCAGGGCAGTGCGGGACAAGAGTTTACTGGTGAGTCACCTGGAGGCTCTGCAGGCTGACATGGCTGAGAGGGAAGCCCTGCTGGCCAGGCTGCAGGAGGACCACTCTGCCGGCAGCCAGCTGGCCCAGGAGCGGCAGCAGCGCCTGGAGGAGGACCGCCAGCGCCTGCAGGGCCTACGCCTGGACTTGGCAGAGGCAGAGCGCCGGCTGGCTGATGCCAGGGAGGACCTGCAGCAGCGGGCAGCCCTGCTAGCACGCCGTGAGGCACAACTGAAGGAGGCCAAGGCAGCAGCTGCAGTGGGCCAGGAGCAGCTGCGGGAGCGTGAGGGACGCATCACGGGCCTGGAGCAGCGCCTGCAGGAGCTTGGCACCACAGCCGCGGTGCTGAGAGAGGAGCGCGCTGCAGCAGAGGCTTCACTGGCTGCCCTGCAGGAGGAGAAGAGCAGGCTGGTGGCAGCCCTGGAGGTGGCTGGGCAGGAGAAGGCAGAGGTGGATGCGGCCATCCTGAAGGTGCGAGAGGACATGAGTGGTCTCACCTCCTCTGTGTACCGCATGCGCCACGACCTGGCTGCCAAGGACCGCCGCATGCACCAGATGGCTGCGGAGGCAGAGGAGGCCGCCAGGACCAGGGCTGCCCTGGAGGAGCGGCTGGCGGCCATGACAGATGAGTCACACCACCAGGAGGAGAAGGCAGAGCTGAGGAAGAGAGTGGAGGGGCTGAGAGAGGAGGTGAGGGTGGCAGGAGAGGCAAGGGCTGGGCTGGAGGCTGAGTTAGGGGTGGCAAGGGCTGCTGGCAAGGCCATGGAGGCGGAGAAGAGAGCCCTGGCAGAGACATGTCGCCTGCAGGAGGAGCAGATTCAGGGCCTGGAGGGCGGCGCCGAGAGCTGCCGGGAGGTGGTGCTGAAGAAGGAGGAGGAGCTGCACCGCATCAGGGAGCAGCACGCTGCTCTGGAAGGGGAGTTTGTGGCCCTCAGGAGGAACTGGGAAGCCCTTAAGGGGGAGAACCTGTCACTGCGGCAGGAGGCAGAAGCCTGTGCGGAGCATGAGGCAGCACAGCGCAGGGAGCAGAGCGACCTCAAGGACAGCATACAGAAGGAACGCAAGCTGAAGCAGAGCTTGGAGCACAAGGTGGAGGCGCTGGTGAGGGAGCACCGGGTGGAGCGAGAGGCGGCGGAGAAGACTCGCACAGAGATGGTGGAGCGCCTGGAGGCGGCAGAACAGCAGGCCAGGCAGGGCAGGGAGGAGGCAGACAGGAAGGCCCAGTCCCTGCAGCAGGAACTGGACACTGCAGTGAGAGACAAGGCAGACCTGCAGCTGACCCTGGATGACCTCGGGAGAAGCAGTGAAGCCAGCAGGGTGAGGCTTGAGGAGCAGACACTGGCCACCCACACCCTGCAGGCCAAGGTGGAGATGCTGGAGAGGGCCCGGGAAGGTCTGGAGGCATCGCTGCAGGACAAGGCAGCAGAGTTGTCCCGGCTGGAGGGTCAGCAGAGGGAGCGGGAGGCTGGTGCTGCCAGGCTGGCCGAGGAGAAGGAGCGTCTGGTGAGTCAGGTGAAGGCCGTGCTGGCGGAGAACACCCTGCTCAAGAAGATGCAGAAGGCGGCCGACTCGCTGGTGTCTGAGGCCGTCAACAACAACAACAACATCAACAACAGTATTAACACTAGTGGGAAGAAGATACCCAAGACTCCAGAGATGCTACAGAAGGAGGTGTCCACTCTGACGGCCAGGCTGGAGGAGGCCGGCCGGCAGAGGGACGCCATGCAGGAGGCCCTCAAGAGTGCCAGGAAGGAGAGCATCCTGATGAGAGCCAAAGGGAAGGAGCTGGAGACACTCAGGAGAAGATGTGCCCAGCTGGAATCCACCGTCAACCAACAAAGGAAATCTGAGGTGCTGGCGGCCAAGTGTGCAGAGTTGGAGGCTAGTGTGGAGGCCAGGCAGAAGGAGTGTGCCTCTCTCACTGCCACACTGAAAGCCAAGGAAGCCAGTCTTGACCAGGAGCTGAAGAAAAACTCATCCCTCACCAATGCCCTGAAGGAGAAGGACGCAAGCCTCACCCTCCTTCAGAGCCGAGGGCAGAAGGAGGTGGAGCTACAGACCAGGATAGCCAGTTTTGAAAGGGCACTGCAGGAGGCTCAGGACACCAACACAGCCCTCAAGGAACAACTCAGGACCTCAGAGAATGAAAGGAAGTTGTGGGTTGCTAAGTATGAGGGCTTGAGGGACAGCATACCAGAGAGAGACATCAGCACACAGCCAGGCATTCAGTTGTTGCCTCACCATCAGCACCAGGCCTTCAGCACCACACAGGAGGCTCGACAGTACTCCAGTGCTGGTGTAGCCTACCCTGCAACTACCCAGCACTCCATGACACATCCCAGCACCACTCAGGAGGCTGCAATTTCTCCCAGGATTACTCAGGAACAAGTAGTAACTGGTCCCACTGCAAAGCAACCAGTCCTTCCCAGCAGTCAGTCACACAGTAGAAGCCTAGAGCCTCAAACCTACACCGGCACCAACCAGGAGCCTAGAGAACAGACCACAAGTACCCACCAGCCTCACACAAGCACACAGAACTCATACCCAAGCACTGCGCAGCCTCTTTACCCCAGCAGCGGCCCACACACTCCCAACACTGCTGACATAATCTCCACAAATGGCAACAGCAAAGTGGCAGCACCCTCAGGCATCATCTCCTTACCACACAGCACACCACAGCCGACCAGTACATGGCAGGCGAACCAGTGGAGTGAGGTGCCACAGAGCTCTCTCCTGCAGGCAAGAGAGGAGGGTGATGGAATAGAGGCAGTGACAGAGGACCAGAATTTACAGAGCCTTGAAATATCGTCAGCCTCCTCGTCACACAGCAGAGTAGAGGAGGAGGAGAGACCAGAGGAGAGACCGGTGGCTGAGGAGAGTCTGGACGCTAGGAAAGAAGTGCAGTGCCTCCTGAAAAACTGAGTAACTTGGAGAGTTTGGTGAACACGAGAGAACGAGAACTGCAGGAGGAAAAGGAGAAGGCAGGGACGGCGTCGAACGAATTCCGCGAGAAGCAGAGGCGTTACGAATCGAACGTGCGACTGCTCACCAGGAAACTGAAGGAGCACATGAAGGGGAGGAAGGCGGCGGAGAAGGAGGTGCAGAGCCAGGCCGAGGAGCAGCAGAGAGCAGTGAACGACGAACGGCAGAAGTATGATACATTGCGAACCAGGTGAGACGCAGCGACGATAGTGATGATAATGGTGATAGAAATAGCAAATAGTGATGATGATAGTGATAGTAGCAGCTGATAGTCATGATGATAGTGGTAGTAGTAGCAAGTGTCAAGGCTGTGAATATGTCATGAGGAGACAAATTTTTGAGGCCCTACAGTTCCATTCATGAGTTTCTCTCTCTCTCTCTCTCTCTCTCTCTCTCTCTCTCTCTCTCTCTCTCTCTCTCTCTCTCTCTCTCTCTCACACACACAGGTGCCTGGAGTTGGAGGGAGCGAAGGAGGCAGTGGAGGGGCAGGTTGGAGTGCTGCAGGGGGAGCTGGGGGAGGTGAGGGGGGCACTGGCACGGTCCCAGCAGGAGTGCCACGCCCACCACACGTCCATCCTGCACCTACAGAAGGAGGTCGGCCGGCTGCAAGGTAAGGCCAAGCTAACTGAAGTGTCTGTGGTGCCTTGGTCCTGTTTGACTTTCACAGACACACAGACAGACACACACGGAGATCTTGATGGACAGACAGACAGACAGACAGACACAAAGATTTTGACGGACAGACAGACACACACAGGGAGATCTTGACAGACAGACACAGGGAGATTTTGACAGACAGACAGACAGACACAGCGAGATTTTGATGGACAGACAGACAGACACCGAGATTTTGACGGACAGACGGACACACAGGAATGTTTTGACAGACAGAGACACAGGAAAATTTTGATGGACATACAAACAGACAGACAGAAAGACACACTAAAGAATGGATGGACAAACAAACAAACAGACACACACAGAAAGATAGACAGACATTTTTATTTCTGTCCTTTTTATCTTCCTGTGTGCTTCCTGTCCTTTGCAGTTCTACCACCATTCTCTCTCTCTCTCTCTCTCTCTCTCTCTCTCTCTCTCTCTCTCTCTCTCTCTCTCTCTCTCTCTCTCTCTCTCTCTAACCAAACTCCCTTATTTTCTTTTATCTCATCATTTCCATGCATTTCACTCCTGTTTTCACTTGTTCCTTATAGTCTTGAGACATTTGTCCGTCATTCACCAATTAACTCTTTCCAATCCTTTAGGGAACGGAATTTGAAGTCGGCTCTTGTTTCTTTTCTCTTTTCCTCTTTTTTTTCTTGGTTAGTTTCCTCTTGTGTATAGGGAACATGCATTTGAAGTGGGCCTCTTGTTTCTTTTTTGCTTTTTTCTTCTTTTTTTCCTTGGCTAGTTTCCCTCTTGCGTAAAACCTCACTAACCTAACCAAATAATTACTCTCTTATCAGTTCCTTGTCTTCTCTTTGTGCTGTGATCAAACTGTCTTATTTCTCTTTATCTTATCACTTTCATAATGCTGTGATCAACTCTGGAACTCCCTGCCTGCTTCTGTTTTTCCATCTTCCTATCACCTGAACTTAATGAAGACGGAGGTTTCAAGACATTTATCCCATTCTTCTGGCTAACTCTCATGGGCCTGCTTGGGGACTGGCATCTAAGTGGGCCTTTTTCTGTTTGTTTTTGTTACCTTTGGCCAAATAACCCTTCACATAGAAAAAAAAAAATCCCACTGCTCTCCTGAATTGTTCCTTTGTCTGACTTCACTGAACTAACACAAAATAACTTCTCTTAATTAGTTCCTTGTCTTCTGTTTGTGCTGTGTAACCAAGCTGTTGTGTTTCTTTCCTCTCATCACTTCCACTCCTGCTCTCCTTCATCCCTCTTAGTCTCACCTCTCTATATTAACCCAAAGTAGCTCCTCTAATAATTTCCACTGGTCTCTAACCCCTTCAGTACTGGGACACATTTTACCTTGAGATTTATGTATGATTTGACTATTTCGTTTACATTAGCAAGGGAGGTCAGAAGATTAATGGCCAGAGTCTTCACTATTTGAATCCCCTACATAAGTATCTGAAGCTGTATAAAACCAAATAGTAAGCAGAAGAAATATGGAAACACGTCATGGTACTGAAGGGATTAAACTAACTCTAAACTCTGTCTTACCTAACCCACACCACCAACCATTAACAGAAATCTGCAAGGCGGCGGAGGGCTTGCGGTCTGTGGTGTCCGGCCTGGAGGCAAAGCTGGAGGAGAAGGAGAAGCTTTCCTCAACGCTGGAGAGAGACCTCGGGGCAGCCAGAGAGGAGGCCAAGGAGAGAAGCGAGCGGTGTGCCTCCCTCTCTTCCGCCCTGGACCAGCTGAGGGGGGAGAAGGAGAGGCTGGAGAGAGAGGTGTGTGTTGGAGAGAGAGAGAGAGAGAGAGAGAGAGAGAGAGAGAGCTTCCTTGTTACATTTTCATTTCTTTCATGTCTCTTAAATTCCCACTGCTTTACTTACTTATTTTATTTGAGAGAGAGAGAGAGAGAGAGAGAGAGAGAGAGAGAGAGAGAGAGACTAATCCAACCCAACCCAACCCAACCCAACCTAACCTAGCCTAACCCAATCCACCCCAACCTAACCCAGTCTCACCTAACCTACCTGACCCAACCTAACCACCTTAACAAACATCCCTCAGCTGAAGGAGGCCTCTGCAAAACTGGATAAAGCACAACAGGACTTCAAGGCACAACTGGAGGACAACAAGAGACTGGAGGGTGACACGACTCGACTGACAGCGTCCAAAGATGACCTGGCACACCGTTTGAGTGAAGCCAGCGGGAAGTGTGACCAGCTGGCCCTCGAGGTGAGCCGGCTGGAGGAGGAGAGGCAGGCCGAGGCGTGCCAGCTGACAGGAGTGAAGGGGGAGCTGCTGGAGGCTCAGAAGAAGGTGTCTGGCCTGGAGCATCAGATTAAGGTGTGTGTGTGTGTGTGTTATTATTTTTTTATTTATCTATTTATTTATTTATGCAAAAGTGAAAGGTGGCCAAGAGAGGTTTCAAGACATTTATTCCTGACTTTTGGCTAATTCTTTACAAATCTTTAACGGAACGGGCATTTCAAGTGGGCCAGTTTTTTTATTTATCTTTTCTTTATCTTTTTGGCTTCCCTCTTGCATTAAAAAATAGAAAAAAAAAGATAGAAAAAAGGCTTACTTGATTGCCAGTTCTCTTCAAGCTAATAAGAGTTTGCTGGTGTTGTTTGTCTTGGTTTCTTGTGTTGTGTGTGTGTGTGTGTGTGTGTTTGTTTGTTTGTAGTGTTGTCTTGTCTTTTACAAATATAGGTGTTGTTTTCATGAGACAAAATTGTGTTGTGGTTCCTGGTGGTGGTGTTTGTGTTGTCTCCTTGTGTTGTGTGAGTGTTTTTGTTACTAGTGTTGTCTTGTCTTCTCCATCTGAGTGTCTCCTTTTGTTGTTATTTGTGTTCTTTTCACCGGATATAATTATGTTGTGGTGCTTGTTTTTGCTGTTGTTGCCTTGTTAGTGTTGGTTTTTGTGTTGTATGAGTGTTTTTGTTACTAGTGTTGTCATCTTGTCTTCTAAATCAGACTTCTCTTTTATCAGTATGTGTGTTTCCATTAGATAAACTTTTGTAGTGTCTTAGCCATTGTTGTTGTTGTTATTGCCTTGTTAGTGTTGTTCCTTGTGTTGTATGTGTGTTTTTGTTACTAGTGTTGTCTTGTCTTCTTGTACAAATATGTGTTGTTTTCCTCAGACTAAGATGTGTTGTGGTGCTTGTCTTTGCTGTTGTTGTTGTTGTCTTCTTAGTGTTGTTTCCTGAGTGTTTTTGTTACTACTATTGTTTGGCTTCTCCATCTGACTCCTTTTTTATCAGTGTGTGTGTTTCGATTAGATAAAATTTTGTAGTGCTTGAATCTGTAGTTGCTGTTATTTAGTAAGTGTTGTGCTTGTCATTGCTGCTGCTGTCTCCTTGTCCTCCATCCATCTTTTCTTCATCAATACATCCGTTGAGAAGAACATCAACCACCAACTGACCACTGACTCTTCCACAGTTGCTTGGCGGGGAGCTTGAGGTGAGCCAGGAGGAGGCGAGACAGGCCAGGGAGCATCAGGTGGCCAGGGAGAAGAGCCAGGCGGAGAGGGTGACTGCTCTCGAGGGGCGTCTTGGTGCAGCACAACAGGAGACAGAGTCCCTGGCCACACAGTTGAGCCAGGCCAAGGGGGAGAGGGTGAGCTACCAGACCCAGGCTACGCAGCTCAGGACGGCCCTTCACTCGGCCCTGGAGCAGCTCAAGGTGAGGCGAGAACGAGGGAGAGAGTTACGTTATATGAAGATTAGGATTGGTAAGGACAGAGGAGAGAGTAAAGTTGTGAAGATTAGGATTGGTGAGGACAGAGGTGAGAGTAAAGTTGTGAAGATTAGAGTAGGTAAGGACAGCAGAGAGAGTAAAGTTTTGAAGATTAGCATAGGGTAAGTTAGGTTAGGTTTGGATGTGCAGAAGGAAAAAAAAGTGAAGATATGTAAAATTAGGGTAGGGTAGGTTAGGTAAAGATGTGCAGAAAGGAAAGAGAGAGAGAAAGAGAGAGTGAGACTAAAGTTATGTTAAGAGAAGGTTAAATTAGGTTAGGTTTCAATGTGCAGAGAAGAGAAAGTAAAATTAGGTGAAGATTAGGATGGGGTAAGCTAAATTAGGTAAGGAAGTGCAGAAAGGAGAGAGAGTAGAGATATGTGAAGGTTAGAATGGATTAAGTTAGTTCAGATGAGGATGTGTGGAGGAGAGAAACTAAAATTAGGTGAAGATTAGGATGGGTTAAGTTAAGTTAGGTAAGGCTGTGTAGAAAGGAGAGAGAGTAAAGATAGTTAAAAATTAGAATAGGTTGTTAGGATAGGTTAGGAAAGAAAGATTTAGGTGTGAAGAAGAGATAAAGGTAGGAAAATAGTGAAAGAAAAGGATAGAGAAGAGAAATTTGAATGTGAGGAGAGAAAGATTGGAAAAAGGTGAAAGAGAAGGATAGAGAAGAAAAGTTTGGAAAAGAGGAGGAGAGAAAGATAAAAAATGATGGAAGAAAAGGATGTGGAAGCAAAATTAGTGAGGTTACATGAATGAAGGTGAAGGAAAGAAACGATAGAAAGAATTAAAAACGAACGGAAGAAAAAGAACATAACCAACAACTTGAACCACACAGAGCCACGAGTCTGAGAGAGAGGCGCGGGAGGCCCAGGCGCTCACTTTTACCTCAGAGGTGGAGGTGATCCCGTCCCCACGCCCGCTGGACATTGCCGGCCTCACACAGCTCATTGAGAAGACCTGCATTGCCCCCACACCCACCCCACCGCCCCTCACCAGCCTGGAGTCCTGCCTCTCGTCCCTGAAGGCAGAGGTGAAGGTGCTACAGTCTCGCCTCCAGTCTTCCAGAGTTGGGGAGGAGGACATGGAAGGGTGAGTGTTGTGTGTGTCTAGAATGGTGTTTCCTTCTTTGTGAGGGTTGATGTGCTTGGTTTCCTTAATTTGTGAGGGTAGATACAGTTCGTCATCTTAGGAATATGAGGAAATGCAAGGGTGAGTGATGTGTGTGTGTGTGTCTTGGATGGTTCGAGAGTTTGTTTCCTTCATTTGTGAGGGTTGATGTGTTTTACTTTTCATTTGTGAGGATAGATACAGCTTGTCAACTTGGGAATATGAGGAAATGCAAGTGAGTGTGTGTGTGTGTGTGTGTGTGTGTGTGAGTGTGTGTGTGTGTGTGTGTGTGTGTGTGTGTGTGTGTGTGTGTGTGTGTGTGTGTGTGTGTCTTGGATGGTTCGGGAGTTTGTTTCCTTCATTTGTGAGGGTTGGTGTGCTTTGCTTTCTCAAACCCCTTCAGTACCAGCACGCTTTTTCATATTTATTCTCCTTACTGTTTGTCGATTTTATACAGCTTCAGAAACTTATGCGGGGATTAAGATAAACACTGGTGCAGTGGAACCATGGGCACTTTGGAGTCCTAGGGGTCTCCAAGCGCACGGGTTTGAATCCTGTCCACGGTCCGAGTGTAGGCTGGGCCTCCTCATTCGGGGCAATGGTTTCCTAGCGGGTGGGCTTTGAGATAGGAGGTACCCTAAACAGTATCCCCTTTAGCCCAGAAATTCCCGTGAAAAGCCCACATGGTATTAAAAAAAAAAAAAAAAATGAAATTGTCTAATGTACCCAAAACTCATGATAAAAATGCATCCCAGTACTGAAGGAGTTGATATATGACACTAAGTACATTGGGAGTAGGGCCTCTCTAATGGTGCCAGAGTGTGTTTTCTTCATTTGTAAGGGTAGATGGTGCTTGATTTTTCATATATTAGGGTACATACAGCCTGTTAACTTGGACACACTTAGAATCATGCAAGGATGAGTGATGTGTGTGTCTTGAATGGTGCCTGAGTCCTTTGTGAGGGTTGACATGATTGGTTTCCTTCATTTATGAGGGTAGAGAGAGCTTCTCAACTTAGGAATGTGAGGAAATGCAGGGGTGAGTGGGACCTTAGTGTTTCTAGAATGGTGATAGAGTTTGTGTTTCCTTCTTTATGAGGGTTGACGTCCTTAGTTTTCATTTGACAGTAAGTACATTGTGAGTGTGACCTACCTGAGTGTTTCTAAAAAGGTGCAACAGTTGGTTTTCTTCATTTGTAGGGCAGATAGTGTTGTTTTCTTCATTTTTCAAGGCAGATGGTGTTGTTTTCTTAATTTTTCAAGGCAGATGGTGTTGTTTTCTTAATTTTCAAGGTAGATGGTATTATTTTCATTTTCAAGGTACATACAGTGTGTTAATTTAAGTATATCTAGATCGTGCAGGAGTGATTGGGAACTGAGTGTGTCTAGAATGGTGCCAGAGTGTGTGTGTTCTTCATTAGTGAGGGTAGAGGGGAAATGATCCTTTGTTTGTCTTCATTTTTGAGGGTACATCTCGATCATGCACGTGTGAGTGGGGTTGTTGTGTCTTTAGTGGTTCAGAGTTTGTGTCTTCTGTGTTGGTGAGGATGGAGTCTGACTTGTATTTAGGATTGTGAAAAATGTTCCGGAAAACCTTGATTGCTTCCTCTTCCAGCTAGTGATGAACCTCCACTAGGATTTTTGAAAGTGCACCTTGTTGAACTAATACTAGAATCATAACATTATTTAAAAACCTTAATAACCTCCACTAGACTTAAAATTGCCAAAATCATAAAAAAACGCCTTTGAAAACCCTCATGACTTACAATGTACCTACTTAAACTGCTATTAAACACCATGAAAACTTCCTTGAAAGCCACAACAGCTTCCACCAGAGCCTAGAAAGAGGAAGTGAGATGAAATACTGGAACAAACCAACAGACCTTTCACTATAACACCTTTAAATAACTCCCTCACTTGCAGATTGGCAGGCGAAGACCGAGGGATGAGTGAGGCAGTGACAGCAACACCCTTGACCACAGTGATGCAGGAGAGCACCAGCAGCAGCAAAGCAAGAACATGAGGGAGGTTTGCTGACGACTCACAATACTAGTAACACATTTGCTCAGTGGTCAGTGTGGTGTTGGAAGGCTTGTGTTATTCACCCAGCCTGGCACTCCTTCCCTGTCATTCCTTTTGTGCTTCTTTCTAGCATTCAAGAACTAAAGAAGAGCCTTGTTTTGTCTTCTCTCAGGTGGTAGAACTGTTTGGGACATGCAGATGGTAGTGAGGAAAGCTGCTAAGGGATCAAGGAGGAGGTGCTCTTTCACTTGCCACTTTCTTTGCTCATTGTAATCCTGATGCTTCCTTCTGCAGGAGATTGTATTATGTTCACTGCAAGAGTCAGGACTAGGGAAGGTTTGAGGCCATATTGGCAATGATCACCTGGAAGATATGTAAGACTTCCAGATGACCTAAGGCTTGATATGAAAGATAATTAAGATTTCTCAAGAACCTCGGATGTCTTGAGTAATGAGATAGAATATAATTAAAGTTTCTACACACCTGAGAAGACTTAAGTAATCAGCTGGAAAGTCAAAAAAAGTTTCCAGGATAAAAACTTGACTGACCAGCTGGAAGATTAATAAAAACTTCCTGAGGACTTAATGAAGACTTAAGTGATCATTATTATTGAATGGAGTCACGGAGTCGCCATAAAATATTCCATTTACCGTGTGATTTGCGGTAAAGACTCGGTAAGCAGACAAGACAAGGAGGACTTCCAAAGTGCTCTGATTACAGACTGACTGACTTCCGACCACAACTCAGCATGGGAGGAGCTTGTGATGCTTGAGGTCAGCGATTGCGGGTAAATGTCGTGCAAAATAGGCTTTATTAATCACCTACGTTAGCCTTTGGGAAGCCATGAGATTCCAGATATTTTGACGATTTTATTAAGTGATTTTGTTGACGTGTTCTTTACCGTTACCTATGATTTGTTTACCCCTCCAGATAATGTACAATTTGAGAAGCTGGAGAGAGTGTTGGTGTGTCAGAGGACTCGGCCAGGTGCAGGGAGGCTGTGTCTGTAGATCTGAGTGATGACGGGCAGCTTGTCACGAGTGGTTGTAGGATTCCCTGGTGTTGTGTGAGGTCACTCTTTGCTTACTTGGAGTCTGGCCTTACTTTGGGTTTTCTAAGAGTGGTGTAGCTTCTGTGGAGTTCCTAAGAGTTTAATATCACTGGGGTTTTCAAGAGTATAGCCTCACAAGTTTTCAAGAGTTTATCCTCACTATGGATTCTCTAAGGGTTTAATACCACTGGGGTTTACAAAGGTGTGGCTTCACTTACAGGTTTCCAAGGATGTAGATTGATGTTCTGGTTTCTGAGGGTGCACACTATTTCAAGCCACATTTGTTCTTGGTTGCTATGTTTCTTTTGGTAATTGTACATTTAGTGCCGTCCCATAAATCCTGCTGCTTTTTAGTCTTATAGATGTGATAATTGTAATGATTTGGTGTTGATCCTTGTGTTCCTAAGGTCTGCATTCTCAAACATTTTGGTGTGCTGTCTCTGCTGTGTTCATCAGGCTGCACTGCAAGTTGTGTGTCCTCAGAGTGGTTTACATGATTCTAGTGATTCTTTTTCTTTAACAGGCTTTAATGGAAGTTATTGAGGCTTGTAAGGATGATTTTTTATGATTCTGGTGATAGTTTAACAAGGACTTTACATTTTAAGTGGTGGTCTGTTATTTCATCAGTGTGCTCACTGCGATATCGCATTTTTGATCCTCCCAACCTTAGATTTTTGTATAGGACAATGAATTTTTTTACACAATGTGCACGGTGGTGTGATGCATCAGTGACAGAAATTTCATCGAAATCCATTGATAACTTTTTACACCACAGACAATTTACTGGCGATTTTGAGATATTTTTGTTATTATGCAATGGTTTCAAAACTATGAAGAGAATAATGATTTCCTTTGGTGTGCTGATACTAGACATCCAGATGTAAATAACTGTTTACTCGTAATTGTAAGTGAAAAGGAAAAAATGTCAGCCTCACACCAAAATATGAAAAAAATAAATATCCATAAAATCAAAGTTAAAAAATTTGTCAAAAATATATTTCACAGTGCTTAAGTATGTGGCTATACACCAGTTTTTAGATACCAGTGTCACGATAATTTCCCAACAAAAAGTATCTAAATTGGTCAATTACACAAGAAGTTATGAGTACTTTTGTGCGAAGAAAACTGCATTTTTATGTTTAAATGTTCATTACTCCATAAAAGTGCCACCAAGTAGTATCAAATGCACATAACTACTTACATAATCCTTTCACCATGTCTGGGAAGTGCACATTGTCATTGTCATTGTCCTTACGCCACCTTTTCAAGATCTTCTCACGATTTCTTTTACTTGAAGCTTTCCTCTTTGCACTCACACGAGGCATGGTTCACTCCTGGAGTAGTGAAACACCACAAAAGTAGGCAAAATATGATATATATATCGAGGATAGTAACGCAGATGCATGCTCCAAGTGATATCGATCGCACTGATGCTCTCCCCCCTCCCCCCGCTCCCTTCCCTCCTGGAGGGCTGTGGTGCCGGTAACTATAGCCTAGACTGTACAGCAATATTGTTTATTGTTGTTTATTGTTTTGTTTTGTTTTCTAGGCTCTATTCCACCAGTAAATGGTGCTCTACAGGGCCTCATACAAAATTATATATACATAGTTGTCCTAAATACATACAAATGAAAATAAAAATATATATACTAATAAATAGAACATATCAGAACATAAAATCGTAAAAACAGCAAAAGAAACAACGAAAATACAAGGAACACAAAACATGAGTGTGAAGGGGGCGTGGCAGCATCGCGGGGCTTTATTTATTTATTATTATTATTTATTTATTTTTTAAGATGCACCTTTCCAAGAAAGGCATGGGCCTTTTCTGCTGACACAGTGGCCCATAACGGGGCTTTAAACTCCTGGCCCTTTAAATGCTTAGTAATCCTAGAAGGGGTGCGTTATGCGTCTGCCAACTACCGCAGTGATACCACACCACTCCATACACGAAATGTGAAAAAAAAAGAAAAAAAAAATTACACGAAATGACAGACCACTGCCTCAACAAACTCTAATGGATTTTATTGAGGTTTGCAAGGATGTTTTGATTCTAGTTGTAATTTGAGAAGGAATTTATCTGATTAGTAAGAAAACACGATAAGAACTTGACTCGTCTTTGTGGCCTCTGAGACAGTCTTGGTGAGTGAGCGAAGTGTTTGAGAGTGCAGACTGAAGAAGGTAGTGAGAGTGGGAGGGAGGATCCACGTTATACTCGATACAAATGAAAAACGGTGTGATAATTGATGTGTAAGTCTTGTGATTTGTGTCTACCAGTCTTAAGTGTGAATTCCATTAGTTATAGATGCAACTTTTTGTTTTGTTTACATTTACCAAAGAAATTGTCGTATAGTATCTCAAAGATTTTAAAGTATTTATCGTTTTGTTTATATATATATATATATTCGTCCAGTGAGATTTTATTGTTGCTTGAGAGAGAGAGAGAGAGAGAGAGAGAGGTATCTGTGTTGTGTTTTTTATTCTTTATTTGGCTTAGTTTTTTTTTTTAAGATTTGATGTTTTTAGCTGCTTTTTGTTCTTAGTTTCTCTCGTGAGCTGAACTTTTCCCATGACTCGCTCCTTGAAATTTAATTGTCTCTTTGTGATTCATTGGCATAGTGGTGCACACACTTTGCCATCAGCCTAGAATTGTGTGCATTTCTTGCCATGGTCATCTTGTCTCTTGATGCAACTTTCCTACTTTTGTACATTTTGATTGGTGCGTATTTCCATGTGTCTGTCTCCTAGAGTTAATTTATAGCTGAAATTCTTATGCCTTTGGTCAAGTTTGGCTTTTTTCCACCTTTTGATGTTATATTCCTGCTTTTATACATCTTGGTTTGCATGTACCAGTGTATTTTACAGTTCTGTGTATTATTGGAATCTTGACATCACTGGTTAAGTGTGCATTCTTCATATTATTGGGTCCATCACGCCTTCTGCAGTGGCTGTGGAGGGAAGCTGAGTAGAGGGAGGGATGCGGGGCTCACTCCCTCTCCAGCTGTGTTAGTAAAGCCATGGTCAGAGGTACGGCAAGGTGCACCACAAGGCTTCCCCTGTGCTCTGTGTTCTACCTGTCTTGTCCTCTTGTCTAAGATTAGAGGAGTTAAGATGGAGATAAAGCACTGTGGGTCCTCTTTCCTCATTATTCCATCCACTGCACTGCTGACATTTCTTCGCTATGTATCAAGGCCACTGATCTAAGAGTGCATCCATTGTCAGGAGAGATTCAGTGGATTAGATGATGTGCTATTAAGGGAGAGACAGATTGAGATAAGCACTGTGTTCCCTCTTCCCTCAGCCTTTCATCCACTGATCTGAGAATGCACCAGGTGTGAGGCAAGGTTCAGTAGATTGGAGGCTGTGGTGGTGAGGGGACAAGCAGTGTCAGTAGATCACAAGGGAAGAACACAGTGGGAGTGAGTGTGGGTTATGTGACCTGGCCATAACTGTATTGGCAGATTGATTAAGGTTCACAGAGCTTGGTTTGGCTAGAAGGCTTTATTCTATGTAAATATATATAACCTACTTTTTATTTTTGTATGTGTGAGCATGTGTGCGTGTGTGTGTGTGTGTGTGTGAAGTTGATCTAGATGCTATGCAATGCAATTTTGTTAATGATTTCAGGTGTTGTTATCTGGTGCAGGGAGTGAGTGTGTGTGAGGTGCTGGAGGAGTGTGGGCTGAGTACCACAGTGAGTTTTGTTTTTCTTATTGCTTGACGAGCTTCATGTGCTGCCAAGACGAGACAGACAAGAAACTCGCTCCACATACTGACACACTTACACTTCAACAAATACTGGGACATTCTTGGGGACCCTTAACTTTATGAGAATCGCGGAAACTATTACAAGCTGTGCATTTGTTGAGACGCCTGGACATTTTCAAGATTTTCTCCCCAAGACTTCATTCCTTCATGTTTTTTGTCAGTTTCAAGGAAATTCAACTGCAGCTTCATCCATATACTTCACTTTTTTGTTAATTTTCAGAATATTTAAAGGAATTATAAACAGTAACTTAATTAAACAGCTTTTCCTCAATCTTGTCAAATGCCAACAAATTTATTCAGTAACTGGACCCCAAGACTTCCTCACTCTACACAGACACATTGCTGGAGTTGGTATCACCTTTGTTTTGTTGCGTTAGGCTGCACGTATGATCTGATTACCTTATCTTACCTTACCTGTCTGAGGTTGTCTTCCTTGCCCTGCCACACCACGAGGGTCATTAGGTCTTCCCTGTAAATGTATGGTGAATCAAAATTATTACTGTTGCTTTCAGGATGATTCGGTATGAGAGGACCTTCTGTGTGTAGGAGCGGCAGTTAATTATGTCCTGAGAAGTACCATGTGTTTAGTTTTTTTTTTTTTTTTTTTTTTTTTTTTTTTATACCATGTAGGCTTTTCATGGAAATTTATGGGCTAAAGGGGATACTTTTTGGGATACCTCCAATCTGAAATCCCACCCGCTAGAAAACTGTTGCCCTGATTGAGGAAGCCCAACCTACACTCCAACCTTGTGAGAGTTGCAGCTCCCACACTCCCTATGAATGTTTGTGTACCTTGTTTTGTTTGTAAAGGTTGATTTGTTTGTGTCACAGCTTATTGAGACCATTTGTTACCTGTACTTAGTCAGGCTTGAGTCAGTTTCTGCAAAGGTTGGTATCTTGGTTGTATGAAAGCCTCATAAAGACCAATAGTTGTCTGTATTAGAACAGACTTGCAAAGGTTGACATCTTGGTTGTATGAAAGGCCAGGTAGGATCATAGGTTGCCTACAGTATACCTGGTGACACCTGCCAGTTTTGCAGTTTGAATAACTCACTGGCTGAAAGGCTTGTGAACACTGTGTCACCTGCACCAGGAGTGGACAGGGATCAATTATGCCAATGATAGAGTGGCTGCGGCAGCTGTGTAGTGGTGAGCAGCACAAAGGTGAACACAGGTGTGTGTGTGTGTGTCATCATAGCTAAGGCAAAGTACAAGCTTAGGTGATAATTGGTAATGCTTTATTGTAGTCAATACTGGGAGGGAATATAATTATAATTTTCTTTATTATAAAGGAATGAGGAAGAAAGACTTGTAGTACAATGTTATGAAAATGTAATCATATATAAAAACATTTTGTGTTTAGGAAGCATAAGACAGCTGTAAGCTTTTATATATAAAACTATAATGCACGAAGCCACAGCGAAAGTATTTACAGGAGTGTACATGTAAAAAAAATATGTATATTACAAGGAAAAATGTATGTACTTTTACATTAACATAGCTGTGTAAAACTACATATAAAAACTATGCTGTGTAAAACTACATATAAAAACATGTTTGAAAACTTTCTACAATTGTACTTGTAAGTGGTAGTTGAGGCTGTGGTTACCAAGATGCACCACACAAGGCTCTGGTGGTGTGTGTGTGTGTGGAGCAACATCCTGGCTCATGTTGTTTATGTCAAGCCAAACTATTTCTGAGTCCATGTAACTGTTGTCAGCCTCCATGACAAAGAGCCACTGTAGCACTGAACTCAAAGCTTTAACTCAGTAACAAATATCACTTGTGCAGCTTGTATTGCTCAAACTGTTAGTGTGAGAGGAGAGAACACCTTCACTACAACAACTGAAAACAATGTACTAACACAAAACAATCAGTGAATAACGTCTCCTCTCGCTCTCTCTCAGGCGAGTCAGTGAGTATTGTGTGTGTGAGGGGCTGTGGGGAGTGACTGTGGGTTTGTCAACATACTGTGGGGGGACATCCTGTGGGTCTGTGGAGAGAGAGAGAGAGAGAGAGAGAGAGAGAGAGAGAGAGAGAGAGAGAGAGAGAGAGAGAGAGAGAGAGAGAGAGAGAGAGAGAGAGAGAGAGAGAGAGAGAGAGACCTCCCCCCAAAGCCACCAGTTTTCCTCCTTGTCAGTCAGTTGTACCATTGAGTCATCTTGGAAGTGCTTATAAGACCTGAGACATAAAACATTAATCACCTCTGCTCCCTAAAATATTCCTGCAACAAACCAACACTACTGTCTGTGGAGGGAAGTGGATCCAGTGTGCTGCAAGGAATCAGCGCTCCACAGGGTTATGTGGAGCGACAAGCTTGGATACAGTGGTGTTCAGTCTCCTTGAAGCACACTGGCCTCTACTTCCCTCCACAAAAACATAAGTAGTGGAAGATTGGGTTCTGTGGAGTGATAAACTTGGATACAATCTTCCACTACTACTAATTCCTGCATTACCCTCAACACAACTGCTACTGCCTATGGTGTTCCTGCTTCCATTACTTCCAAACTCCAACCTCCACTACAGCTAACCACTACTCCTTACTGTCTGTTGGGGTGTTCCTGCCTCCATCACTTGAAACTCTCCTGAGCCAAGTACATGTCAGGAGAGCTTGAGTCCTTGGGCAGATCCTTGGTGGCTTCCCTGGCCTGCAGTGTGGCGGTGACGAGGTCTTCCTGGTTGTCCCGAATCAGACACAACCTCTCCTTGGCCTCCTCCACCTTGGTCATGGCAGCAGGATTCAGGGGGCCATCCAGGACCTTTCTCTGCTCCTCCAATGCCTTCTCTATGTTCTTGAGCTGCGCCTGGCACCGCTTCTTCATGTATCGCTCCTGGAACATTTCGTACAATGAGCGCCTCTGGTCACGCCTTCCCATCTTCAAACCTGACTTGCTTCATCAACAGACAACTGCTATCAGCTTCCTGTACAACTCAATTTTTATCTTGTACGACAAACATCTCATGTCGTTAGCTTTTCTAGTGAAATCCTATTTATATATTGTATCATGAAATACAATAAATATTCTGCCTGTTATTCTCTATGTTTATCTTTTGCCTTGGCAGTGTCTGATTCACCTCCTGGCTGTGAGAAGGTTTGTGGGTATGAATGAGGTAAATCTGAATCACTAAACCAGACAACATTCAGTTTAGTGAATTGGTGCAGGACAACAGCCAATGCCTCACTCACATTTAGCAGCTCCTGTCTCAGTGCCTCCAGCTCCTGGTTGAGTGCCTCTACCTCCTCAGCAGTGGCTGGGTTGGCCTGCTCCAGGTCTGCAGGGTGCAGCAGGTGGGCAGGGACTCTCAGGGCATCAAGCAAAGTGGTCTGGTGAGGGACAGAAAGGCTACACACCTGCTTTGTTCACTGCTACACAATTACTCCCTCGTCTAGTTTGTCTACAATCGTTATACATTTCCTTCTAGTTGTGTGAATAGTTCTGTGCCATACAAACAAACTAACCTATTCTTTCTTCTTTCATTTGTACCTATATGAGCAAATAACTTTTACAATGATCTGAACATTAACAAAGGATTACCACACCAATGAAGGAGTTGAGGTAAACCTGAGGAGACAAGAAGAGGTGATAGAAACAAGGCAAGTGTCCATCAAAAGCTTGTAAAGCAGGAGATAAACTGAGAGGTGCGTGCACACACACACACACACCTTCAGCTTGCTGGAGCACCGCAAGTGTCCTATCAGTCTCAGCCCGCAATTTGGTCATGCCTCGCTGCCTCTCGTCCTCCGGTAGCACCTCTGGATCCAGCTACACATCACAGGGGAGAAAAATTGGTTGAAATACTGAAAACTGAAACAAACCACACACAATGGAAGAAAGACCGGCTGAGGTACTGAATGAACCAAACAAACACATACGCTAAGGAAGAAAGATTAATTGAAGTAACTAATGAACTATACACATTATGAAAGGAAGACTGACTGAAGTACAGCAAACATAGAAGGGAGAGTTTAAGTAAGAATAGAAAAAAAATGATATAATCCAGATGGCCATATGAAACAAAAAAAGTATGAGCATGAGATAAATAAGACAGGAATAAAAATAAAAAGCAGGAGGGATTTTTTTTGTAATATGCCATAAATTCACAATGAAAATCTTGGAGTATTAGTTTTTGCAGTACTCTGTGACAACCAAACTGTTTTCTCCTGGTACATTTCAGTCTGTTTTGTATTAATCTTTTTTAGTTTTCACTGCAACACAACTTACTGAGATGACAGACCATTCTTGGGAAGGAATATGAAAAAAAAAGGGCGCTCTCCAAATATAGTGGTCCCTCCAGCTCCCCCTTCACAACCCTTTCACTCAGCTGACATGGAGGATGAAAATACAACCAAAACTAACCAAACTCAACCTTGAACCTATCCTAACTTAACCTAGCATAACCTAACCATGCTATTGGTTACTTGGTTGTGAAGAAGACATATCAGCGAAGTGTGTCGCCTCAACTAAGTGACGTTAGCCAGGTTAGGTTAGGTTCGGTTTGATTAGATTAGCTAGGATAGGTTAGGTTAGGTTAGGTTTGATTAGTAGCTAGGTTTGGTTGTCAGTTTCTTTTTCTTTTTTTTTGGGGGGGGAGGGAGGGGGGGCAGTTAGGTTAGGTTAGGTAAGGTTTTTGTACTTGTTTTGGCAGTGCATATACTAAAATTGGAACGATAGATTAGGTTATGTTAATTGTGTTTGATAAAGTAAATTTGTTCTGAGGAAAACATCTCAGCAGTGCATGTCGCCTCAACCAAGTTAGGTTAGGTTAAGTTAAATTAGTTTTGGCTATCAATAGTTTCATACCCACGTCATGTCAGCAATGGGCGACCCGGGAAACGAGGCTTGGACGGACCACTATATTAGGACAGTGCCAAAAAAGGAGGAGAGTTGAAGCCTGGAGGGATCACTATATTAGGACAGTGCCAAGAGATGAGGAGAGATGGAGGGCCCATAGGACAGTGCAAGAGGAAAAAAAAAAATAAATAAATATCTAAAAATGAATAAATAAAACAAATAAAATAAAAAATAAAGTAAAAAAGTACCAATTTGTGACAAACTTGCAGATTCACTCAAAACATGTCCAAAACTACCACGAAGAAAAAAAAAAAAAAATAGTTACACCCTGCAGTGAGCGCATAGTGGAAACACTGCAAACGTGCCAAACAAGGATGGAAAACTAAACAAGTAAGAAAGTAACCCAATAAACAGGAACAGTATTGAGGAAAGGAACAAGATACAGCAACTCCTTACCTTAGAAAACTGTTCCTCCAGTTGATTGAGCGCTTCATCTAGACGGTGGACTATTACCTGCTCCACTGAGAGAGAGAGAGAGAGAGAGAGAGAGAGAGAGAGAGAGAGAGAGAGAGAGAGAGAGAGAGAGAGAGAGAAGAGGGAAAGGGAAGGAATAAAAACAGGGAAAAGGAAATAGCAGTCATCGGAGAGAGAGAGAGAGAGAGAGAACAAGCTGGTAATAAGTTCAAATTTGACAAGTAAATCAAACCCTCATATCTTTTTGACACAGTTGAGGTGAGGGTTGGCCATGACACACAGGTCACAGCAACACCTCAGGGTTACTGCCACACCTCTACTCACCTCCCTCCACGAACAGCGAGGGTGAAAAGCCCAAAAACTGCACCTCGTATTGCTCGTCAGGCACCACACCCGCCATCTTTAAATGTCCTGGCGGGAAGATTTCAAGAAGGTAAACACACAGGGATGCATTGTGTAAGGGGTTTATTTATTTATTTATTTTATATATATTTTGTGGTGTATTTGTTAATTTGCAGGTGTCATTATTTTTTTTATATTTCTATTTATCATTTGTGTATTTTGTTTCTATCGCAGGTATGATAAATGTATGTGGCTGATTCTCTCTCTCTCTCTCTCTCTCTCTCTCTCTCTCTCTCTCTCTCTCTCTCTCTCAAGCTTAGCTTTAGAAAGACATGCTACAATTACTGTTAACTTAGACTTAGTATGTAATACTGTTCAACTGTAAACTATGAATAAATGTTTCAAATCACTCTCTCTCTCTCTCTGAAATATTGTTGTGTACCTTTCATCTTTTTTTCTTCCGCATCAATGTTTTACTTTCCTGCTTTCTTTCCACACTAAGGTTACTTTGCAATCCACCTCGCCTTCATTTCCCCTCGCCTCTGCCACCCCCCTCCCCCACCCGAGTCTTCAGCCCGTCACCTTTCTATCATTATAAGAAAAAAATAAAATAAAATAAAAATAAACAAATAAAAATACACCTTTGTGTGCTTCTTATGTTGGTCAGTGTTAAGGGCGTGACATGTCAGTGCCAGGCCAGTGACAGTCAGTCTGGAACAACGGCGGCAGGGCGTCATGCACCCCCCATACACCCCGGCCATGCAGGGGCAGGTGCTGCTGCTGCTGCTGCTGTGTGTGTGTGTGTGTGTGTGTGTGTGTTAGGACATTTATTCAGTCATCATGTTAATTACTTTTTTCCTTTCGTGTGTGTGTGTGTGTGTGTGTGTGTGTGTGCCACCCTGGGGAGCGTCGGCAGGAGGGTCTGGGTCAGAAAGGCGGCGCGGAGGGCGGGCGGGCCCTGTCCACAGGCTTTTAAAGTCAGGCCATTCCAGGCTGCGGGGTGGGGCGGGCGGGACAGGGCGGCCTCCAGGTCCTTACGGGGCAGCTCCACTGTCTCCTCGGGGCCGTAGGAGGCCCTGAGGTGCAGTGTAAGTTAG